>NW_027102475.1:1200000-1500000 GCF_035609145.1 Eleutherodactylus coqui | reverse complement strand
ATGATGTCATAATGCAAAATGCCATTATGATGTCATAATGCCAAATTCCATTATGATGTCATAATGCCAAATTCCATTATGATGTCATAATGCAACATTCCATTATGATGTCATAATGCAAAATTCCATTATGATGTCATAATTTAAAAATTCCATTATGATGTCATAATGCAAAATTCCATGATGATTTCATAACGCAACATTCCATTATGATGTCATAATGCAAAATTCCATTATGATGTCATAATGTAACATTCCATTATGATGTCATAATGCAAAATTCCATTATGATGTCATAATGCAAAATTCCATTATGATGTCATAATGTAAAAATTCCATTATGATGTCATAGTGCAACATTCCATTATGATGTCATAATGTAAAAATTCCATTATGATGTTATAATGCAACATTCCATTATGATGTCATAATGCAACATTCCATTATGATGTCATAATGCAAAATTCCATTATGATGCCATAATGCAACATTCCATTATGATGTCATAATGCAAAATTCCATTATGATGTCATAATGTAACATTCCATCATGATGTCATAATGCAAAGTTCCATTATGATGTCATAATGTAAAAATTCCATTATGATGTCATAATGTAAAAATTCCATTATGATGTCATAATGCAACATTCCATTATGACATAATGGAATTTTTACATTATGACATCATAATGTAACATTACATTATGATGTCATAATGCAAAATTCCATTATGATGTCATAATGTAACATTCCATTATGATGTCATAATGCAAAGTTCCATTATGATGTCATAATGTAAAAATTCCATTATGATGTCATAATGCAACATTCCATTATGATGTCATAATGCAACATTCCATTATGATGTCATAATGCAAAATTCCATTATGATGTCATAATGCAACATTCCATTATGATGTCATAATGCAAAATTCCATTATGATGTCATAATGCAAAATTCCATTATGATGTCATAATGTAAAAATTCCATTATGATGTCATAATGCAAAATTCCATTATGATGTCATAATGTAAAAATTCCATTATGATGTCATAATGTAAAAATTCCATTATGATGTCATAATGCAACATTCCATTATGACATAATGGAATTTTTACATTATGACATCATAATGTAACATTCCATTATCATATCATAATGCAAAATTCCATTATGATGTCATAAAGTAAAAATTCCATTATGATGTCATAATGTAAAAATTCCATTATGATGTCATAATGCAAAATTCCATTATGATGTCATAAAGTAAAAATTCCATTATGATGTCATAATGTAAAAATTCCATTATGATGTCATAATGCAACATTCCATTATGATGTCATAATGCAACATTCCATTATGATGTCATAATGCAACATTCCATTATGATGTCATAATGCAAAATTCCATTATGATGTCATAATGCAACATTCCATTATGATGTCATAATGCAAAATTCCATTATGATGTCATAATGCAAAATTCCATTATGATGTCATAATGTAAAAATTCCATTATGATGTCATAATGCAAAATTCCATTATGATGTCATAATGTAAAAATTCCATTATGATGTCATAATGTAAAAATTCCATTATGATGTCATAATGCAACATTCCATTATGATGTCATAAAGTAAAAATTCCATTATGATGTCATAATGTAAAAATTCTATTATGATGTCATAATGCAAAATTCCATTATGATGTCATAATGCAAAATTCCATTATGATGTCATAATGTAAAAATTCCATTATGATGTCATAATGCAACATTCCATTATGATGTCATAATGTAAAAATTCCATTATGATGTCATAATGCAACATTCCATTATGATGTCATAATGCAAAATTCCATTATGATGTCATAATGCCAAATTCCATTATGATGTCATAATGCAACATTCCATTATGATGTCATAATGCAAAATTCCATTATGATGTCATAATGCAAAAATTCCATTATGATGTCATAATGCAACATTCCATTATGACATAATGGAATTTTTACATTATGACATCATAATGTAACATTCCATTATGATGTCATAATGCAAAATTCCATTATGATGTCATAAAGTAAAAATTCCATTATGATGTCATAATGTAAAAATTCTATTATGATGTCATAATGCAAAATTCCATGATGTCATAATGTAAAAATTATATTATGATGTCATAATGCAAAATTCCATTATGATGTCATAATGCAAAATTCCATTATGATGTCATAATGTAAAAATTCCATTATGATGTCATAATGCAACATTCCATTATGATGTCATAATGTAAAAATTCCATTATGATGTCATAATGCAACATTCCATTATGATGTCAATGCAAAATTCCATTATGATGTCATAATGCCAAATTCCATTATGATGTCATAATGCAACATTCCATTATGATGTCATAATGTAAAAATTCCATTATGATGTCATAATGCAACATTCCATTATGATGTCATAATGCCAAATTCCATTATGATGTCATAATGCAACATTCCATTATGATGTCATAATGCAAAATTCCATTATGATGTCATAATGTAAAAATTCCATTATGATGTCATAATGCAACATTCCATTATGACATAATAGAATTTTTACATTATGACATCATAATGTAACATTCCATTATGATGTCATAATGCAAAATTCCATTATGATGTCATAAAGTAAAAATTCCATAATGTCATAATGTAAAAATTCTATTATGATGTCATAATGCAAAATTCCATTTTGATGTCATAATGCAACATTCCATTATGATGTCATAATGTAAAAATTCCATTATGATGTCATAATGCAACATTCCATTATGATGTCATAATGTAAAAATTCCATTATGATGTCATAATGCAAAATTCCATTATGATGTCATAATGCAAAATTCCATTATGATGTCATAATGCAACATTCCATTATGATGTCATAATGCAACATTCCATTATGATGTCATAATGCAACATTCCATTATGATGTCATAATGTAAAAATTCCATTATGATGTCATAATGCAAAATTCCATTATGATGTCATAATGCAACATTCCATTATGATGTCATAATGTAACATTCCATTATGATGTCATAATGCAAAATTCCATTATGATGTCATAATGTAACATTCCATTATGATGTCATAATGCAAAGTTCCATTATGATGTCATAATGTAAAAATTCCATTATGATGTCATAATGCAAAGTTCCATTATGATGTCATAATGTATAAATTCCATTATGATGTCATAATGCAACATTCCATTATGATGTCATAATGCAAAATTCCATTATGATGTCATAATGTAACATTCCATTATGATGTCATAATGCAAAGTTCCATTATGATGTCATAATGTAAAAATTCCATTATGATGTCATAATGCAAAATTCCATTATGATGTCATAATGCAAAGTTCCATTATGATGTCATAATGCAAAATTCCATTATGATGTCATAATGCAAAATTCCATTATGATGTCATAATGTAAAAATTCCATTATGATGTCATAATGCAACATTCCATTATGATGTCATAATGCAACATTCCATTATGATGTCATAATGCAACATTCCATTATGATGTCATAATGCAAAATTCCATTATGATGTCATAATGCAACATTCCATTATGATGTCATAATGTAACATTCCATTATGATGTCATAATGCAAAGTTCCATTATGATGTCATAATGTATAAATTCCATTATGATGTCATAATGCAACATTCCATAATGATGTCATAATGTAAAAATTCCATTATGATGTCATAATGCAAAATTCCATTATGATGTCATAATGCAACATTCCATTATGATGTCATAATGCAAAATTCCATAATGATGTCATAATGTAAAAAATCCATTATGATGTCATAATGCAACATTCCATTATGATGTCATAATGTAAAAATTCCACTATGATGTTATAATGCAACATTCCATTATGATGTCATAATGCAACATTCCATTATGATGTCATAATGTAAAAATTCCATTATGATGTCATAATGCAACATTCCATTATGATGTCATAATGCAAAATTCCATTATGATGTCATAATGCAAAATTCCATTATGATGTCATAATGTAAAAATTCCATTATGATGTCATAATGCAACATTCCATTATGATGTCATAATGTAAAAATTCCATTATGATGTCATAATGCAACATTCCATTATGATCTCATAATGCAAAATTCCATTATGATGTCATAATGCCAAATTCCATTATGATGTCATAATGCAACATTCCATTATGATGTCATAATGCAAAATTCCATTATGATGTCATAATGTAAAAATTCCATTATGATGTCATAATGCAACATTCCATTATGACATAATGGAATTTTTACATTATGACATCATAATGTAACATTCCATTATGATGTCATAATGCAAAATTCCATTATGATGTCATAAAGTAAAAATTCCATTATGATGTCATACTGTAAAAATTCTATTATGATGTCATAATGCAAAATTCCATTATGATGTCATAATGCAACATTCCATTATGATGTCATAATGCAACATTCCATTATGATGTCATAATGCAAAATTCCATTATGATGTCATAATGCAACATTCCATTATGATGTCATAATGTAAAAATTCCATTATGATGTCATAATGCAACATTCCATTATGATGTCATAATGCAAAATTCCATTATGATGTCATAATGCAAAATTCCATTATGATGTCATAATGCAAAATTCCATTATGATGTCATAATGTAAAAATTCCATTATGATGTCATAATGCAAAATTCCATTATGATGTCATAATGTAAAAATTCCATTATGATGTCATAATGCAACATTCCATTATGATGTAATAATGTAAAAATTCCATTATGATGTCATAATGCAACATTCCATTATGATGTCATAATGCAAAATCCCATTATGATGTCATAATGCAACATTCCATTATGATGTCATAAAGTAAAAATTCCATTATGATGTCATAATGTAAAAATTCTATTATGATGTCATAATGCAAAATTCCATTATGATGTCATAATGCAACATTCCATTATGATGTCATAATGCAAAATTCCATTATGATGTCATAATGCCAAATTCCATTATGATGTCATAAAGTAAAAATTCCATTATGATGTCATAATGTAAAAATTCTATTATGATGTCATAATGCAAAATTCCATTATGATGTCATAATGCAACATTCCATTATGATGTCATAATGTAAAAATTCCATTATGATGTCATAATGTAAAAATTCCATTATGATGTCATAATGTAAAAATTCCATTATGATGTCATAATGCAAAATTCCATTATGATGTCATAAAGTAAAAATTCCATTATGATGTCATAATGTAAAAATTCTATTATGATGTCATAATGCAAAATTCCATTATGATGTCATAATGCAACATTCCATTATGATGTCATAATGTAAAAATTCCATTATGATGTCATAATGCAACATTCCATTATGATGTCATAATGCAAAATTCCATTATGATGTCATAATGCCAAATTACATTATGATGTTATAATGCAACATTCCATTATGATGTCATAATGCAAAATTCCATTATGATGTCATAATGTAAAAATTCCATTATGATGTCATAATGCAACATTCCATTATGATGTCATAATGCAAAATTCCATTATGATGTCATAATGCAACATTCCATTATGATGTCATAAAGTAAAAATTCCATTATGATGTCATAATGCCAAATTCAATTATGATGCCATAATGCAACATTCCATTATGATGTCATAATGAAAAATTCCATTATGATGTCATAATGTAAAAATTCCATTATGATGTCATAATGCAACATTCCATTATGATGTCATAATGCAAAATTCCATTATGATGTCATAATGCCAAATTCCATTATGATGTCATAATGCCAAATTCCATTATGATGTCATAATGCAACATTCCATTATGATGTCATATTGCAAAATTCCATTATGATGTCATAATGTAAAAATTCCATTATGATGTCATAATGCAAAATTCCATTATGATGTCATAATGCAACATTCCATTATGATGTCATAATGCAAAATTCCATTATGATGTCATAATGTAACATTCCATTATGATGTCATAATGCAAAATTCCATTATGATGTCATAATGTAAAAATTCCATTATGATGTCATAATGCAACATTCCATTATGATGTCATAATGTAAAAATTCCATTATGATGTTATAATGCAACATTCCATTATGATGTCATAATGCAACATTCCATTATGATGTCATATTGCAAAATTCCATTATGATGTCATAATGTAAAAATTCCATTATGATGTCATAATGCAAAATTCCATTATGATGTCATAATGCAACATTCCATTATGATGTCATAATGCAAAATTCCATTATGATGTCATAATGTAACATTCCATTATGATGTCATAATGCAAAATTCCATTATGATGTCATAATGTAAAAATTCCATTATGATGTCATAATGCAACATTCCATTATGATGTCATAATGTAAAAATTCCATTATGATGTTATAATGCAACATTCCATTATGATGTCATAATGCAACATTCCATTATGATGTCATAATGCAAAATTCCATTATGATGTCATAATGTAAAAATTCCATTATGATGTCATAATGTAAAAATTCCATTATGATGTCATAATGCAACATTCCATTATGACATAATGGAATTTTTACATTATGACATCATAATTTAACATTCCATTATGATGTCATAATGCAAAATTCCATTATGATGTCATAATGCAAAGTTCCATTATGATGTCATAATGTAAAAATTCCATTATGATGCCATAATGCAACATTCCATTATGATGTCATAATGCAAAGTTCCATTATGATGTCATAATGCAACATTCCATTATGATGTCATAATGCAAAATTCCATTATGATGTCATAATGCAACATTCCATTATGATGTCATAATGCAAAATTCCATTATGATGTCATAATGCAACATTCCATTATGATGTCATAATGTAAAAATTCCATTATGATGTCATAATGTAAAAATTCCATTATGATGTCATAATGTAAAAATTCCATTATGATGTCATAATGCAACATTCCATTATGACATAATGGAATTTTTACATTATGACATCATAATGTAACATTCCATTATGATGTCATAATGCAAAATTCCATTATGATGTCATAAAGTAAAATTTCCATTATGATGTCATAATGTAAAAATTCCATTATGATGTCATAATGCAAAATTCCATTATGATGTCATAAAGTAAAAATTCCATTATGATGTCATAATGTAAAAATTCTATTATGATGTCATAATGCAAAATTCCATTATGATGTCATAATGCAACATTCCATTATGATGTCATAATGTAAAAATTCCATTATGATGTCATAATGCAACATTCCATTATGATGTCATAATGCAAAATTCCATTATGATGTCATAATGCCAAATTCCATTATGATGTTATAATGCAACATTCCATTATGATGTCATAATGCAAAATTCCATTATGATGTCATAATGTAAAAATTCCATTATGATGTCATAATGCAACATTCCATTATGATGTCATAATGCAAAATTCCATTATGATGTCATAATGCAACATTCCATTATGATGTCATAAAGTAAAAATTCCATTATGATGTCATAATGCAAAATTCCATTATGATGTCATAATGCAAAATTCCATTATGATGTCATAATGTAAAAATTCCATTATGATGTCATAATGCAAAATTCCATTATGATGTCATAAAGTAAAAATTCCATTATGATGTCATAATGCAACATTCCATTATGATGTCATAATGCAATATTCCATTATGATGTCATAATGCAACATTCCATTATGATGTCATAATGTAAAAATTCCATTATGATGTCATAATGCAACATTCCATTATGATGTCATAATGTAAAAATTCCATTATGATGTCATAATGCAAAATTCCATTATGATGTCATAATGCAACATTCCATTATGATGTCATAATGCAACATTCCATTATGATGTCATAATGCAACATTCCATTATGATGTCATAATGCAAAATTCCATTATGATGTCATAATGCAACATTCCATTATGATGTCATAATGCAAAATTCCATTATGATGTCATAATGCAACATTCCATTATGATGTCATAATGCAACATTCCATTATGATGTCATAATGTAACATTCCATTATGATGTCATAATGCAAAGTTCCATTATGATGTCATAATGTAAAAATTCCATTATGATGTCATAATGCAAAATTCCATTATGATGTCATAATGTAACATTACATTATGATGTCATAATGCAAAGTTCCATTATGATGTCATAATGTAAAAATTCCATTATGATGTCATAATGCAACATTCCATTATGATGTCATAATGCAACATTCCATTATGATGTCATAATGCAAAATTCCATTATGATGTCATAATGCAACATTCCATTATGATGTCATAACGTAAAAATTCCATTATGATGTCATAATGCAACATTCCATTATGATGTCATAATGCAAAATTCCATTATGATGTCATAATGCAAAATTCCATTATGATGTCATAATGTAAAAATTCCATTATGATGTCATAATGCAACATTCCATTATGATGTCATAATGTAAAAATTCCATTATGATGTTATAATGCAACATTCCATTATGATGTCATAATGCAACATTCCATTATGATGTCATAATGTAAAAATTCCATTATGATGTCATAATGTAAAAATTCCATTATGATGTCATAATGCAACATTCCATTATGATGTCATAATGCAAAATGCCATTATGATGTCATAATGCCAAATTCCATTATGATGTCATAATGCCAAATTCCATTATGATGTCATAATGTAAAAATTCCATTATGATGTCATAATGCAACATTCCATTATGATGTCATAAAGTAAAAATTCCATTATGATGTCATAATGTAAAAATTCTATTATGTCATAATGCAAAATTCCATTATGATGTCATAATGCAACATTCCATTATGATGTCATAATGCAAAATTCCATTATGATGTCATAATGCAACATTCCATTATGATGTCATAATGTAAAAATTCCATTATGATGTCATAATGCAACATTCCATTATGATGTCATAAAGCAAAATTCCATTATGATGTCATAATGCAAAATTCCATTATGATGTCATAATGTAAAAATTCCATTATGATGTCATAATGCAAAATTCCATTATGTCATAAAGTAAAAATTCCATTATGATGTCATAATGCAAAATTCCATTATGATGTCATAAAGTAAAAATTCCATTATGATGTCATAATGCAACATTCCATTATGATGTCATAATGTAAAAATTCCATTATTATGTCATAATGCAACATTCCATTATGATGTCATAATGCAAAATTCCATTATGATGTCATAATGCCAAATTCCATTATGATGTCATAATGCAACATTCCATTATGATGTCATAATGCCAAATTCCATTATGATGTCATAATGCAAAATTCCATTATGATGTCATAATGCAACATTCCATTATGATGTCATAATGCAAAATTCCATTATGATGTCATAATCCAAAATTCCATTATGATGTCATAATGCAACATTCCATTATGATGTCATAATGTAAAAATTCCATTATGATGTCATAATGCAACATTCCATTATGATGTCATAATGCAAAATTCCATTATGATGTCATAATGCCAAATTCCATTATGATGTCATAATGCAACATTCCATTATGATGTCATAATGCAAAATTCCATTATGATGTCATAATGTAAAAATTCCATTATGGTGTCATAATGCAACATTCCATTATGATGTCATAATGCAAAATTCCATTATGATGTCATAATGCAACATTCCATTATGATGTCATAAAGTAAAAATTCCATTATGATGTCATAATGTAAAAATTCTATTATGATGTCATAATGCAAAATTCCATTATGATGTCATAATGCAACATTCCATTATGATGTCATAATGTAAAAATTCCATTATGATGTCATAATGCAGCATTCCATTATGATGTCATAATGTAAAAATACCATTATGATGTTATAATGCAACATTCCATTATGATGTCATAATGCAACATTCCATTATGATGTCATAATGCAAAATTCCATTATGATGTCATAATGCAACATTCCATTATGATGTCATAATGTAAAAATTCCATTATGATGTCATAATGCAACATTCCATTATGATGTCATAATGCAAAATTCCATTATGATGTCATAATGCAAAATTCCATTATGATGTCATAATGTAAAAATTCCATTATGATGTCATAATGCAAAATTCCATTATGATGTCATAATGCAAAATTCCATTATGATGTCATAATGCAACATTCCATTATGATGTCATAAAGTAAAAATTCCATTATGATGTCATAATGTAAAAATTCTATTATGATGTCATAATGCAAAATTCCATTATGATGTCATAATGTAAAAATTCCATTATGATGTCATAATGCAACATTCCATTATGATGTCATAAAGTAAAAATTCCATTATGATGTCATAATGTAAAAATTCTATTATGATGTCATAATGCAAAATTCCATTATGATGTCATAATGCAACATTCCATTATGATGTCATAATGCAAAATTCCATTATGATGTCATAATGCAGCATTCCATTATGATGTCATAATGCAAAATTCCATTATGATGTCATAATGCAAAATTCCATTATGATGTCATAATGTAAAAATTCCATTATGATGTCATAATGCAACATTCCATTATGATGTCATAAAGTAAAAATTCCATTATGATGTCATAATGTAAAAATTCTATTATGATGTCATAATGCAAAATTCCATTATGATGTCATAATGCAACATTCCATTATGATGTCATAATGCAAAATTCCATTATGATGTCATAATGCAACATTCCATTATGATGTCATAATGCAAAATTCCATTATGATGTCATAATGCAAAATTCCATTATGATGTCATAATGCCAAATTCCATTATGATGTCATAACGTAAAAATTCCATTATGATGTCATAATGTAAAAATTCTATTATGATGGCATAATGCAAAATTCCGTTATGATGTCATAATGCAACATTCCATTATGATGTCATAATGCAAAATTCCATTATGATGTCATAATGCAACATTCCATTATGATGTCATAATGTAAAAATTCCATTATGATGTCATAATGCAACATTCCATTATGATGTCATAATTAGGGATGAGCGAACGTGTCCGTTACGGACACATCCGCACCCGGACACCGGCTTTGCCGAACACTGCAGTGTTCGCGCGTAAGTGTCCGGGTGCCG
This sequence comes from Eleutherodactylus coqui, assembly GCF_035609145.1. Classification (NCBI taxonomy): domain Eukaryota; kingdom Metazoa; phylum Chordata; class Amphibia; order Anura; family Eleutherodactylidae; genus Eleutherodactylus; species Eleutherodactylus coqui. The sequence goes on along the minus strand of NW_027102475.1, from coordinate 1,488,670 downwards.
CCGGGGGTGGGGAGATGCGCGGCGGCGCGGGCGGCAGTAGCGGGGAACAGGGGGAGCCCTCTCTCTCTCCCTCTCCCCCCCACTCCCCGCCGCACCCCCCCGCGCTGCCACGGCGGCCCCCGAACTTTTTCGCCCGAACACTGAAGTGTTCGCAAAGTTCGGTGTTCGGGCGAAAAAGGGGCGGAGCCGAACGTGTTCGCTCATCTCTAGTCATAATGCAAAATTCCATTATGATGTCATAATGCAACATTCCATTATGATGTCATAAAGTAAAAATTCCATTATGATGTCATAATGTAAAAATTCTATTATGATGTCATAATGCAAAATTCCATTATGATGTCATAATGCAACATTCCATTATGATGTCATAATGCAAAATTCCATTATGATGTCATAATGCCAAATTCCATTATGATGTCATAATGCAACATTCCATTATGATGTCATAATGCAAAATTCCATTATGATGTCATAATGTAAAAATTCCATTATGATGTCATAATGCAACATTCCATTATGACATAATGGAATTTTTACATTATGACATCATAATGTAACATTCCATTATGATGTCATAATGCAAAATTCCATTATGATGTCATAAAGTAAAAATTCCATTATGATGTCATAATGTAAAAATACTATTATGATGTCATAATGCAAAATTCCATTATGATGTCATAATGCAACATTCCATTATGATGTCATAATGTAAAAATTCCATTATGATGTCATAATGCAACATTCCATTATGATGTCATAATGCAAAATTCCATTATGATGTCATAATGCCAAATTCCATTATGATGTTATAATGCAACATTCCATTATGATGTCATAATGCAAAATTCCATTATGATGTCATAATGTAAAAATTCCATTATGATGTCATAATGCAACATTCCATTATGATGTCATAATGCAAAATTCCATTATGATGTCATAATGCAACATTCCATTATGATGTCATAAAGTAAAAATTCCATTATGATGTCATAATGCAAAATTCCATTATGATGTCATAATGCAAAATTCCATTATGATGTCATAATGTAAAAATTCCATTATGATGTCATAATGCAAAATTCCATTATGATGTCATAAAGTAAAAATTCCATTATGATGTCAATATGTAAAAATTCTATTATGATGTCATAATGCAAAATTCCATTATGATGTCATAATGCAACATTCCATTATGATGTCATAATGTAAAAATTCCATTATGATGTCATAATGCAACATTCCATTATGATGTCATAATGTAAAAATTCCATTATGATGTCATAATGCAACATTCCATTATGATGTCATAATGCAAAATTCCATTATGATGTCATAATGCCAAATTCCATTATGATGTCATAATGCAACATTCCATTATGATGTCATAATGCAAAATTCCATTATGATGTCATAATGTAAAAATTCCATTATGATGTCATAATGCAACATTCCATTATGACATAATGGAATTTTTACATTATGACATCATAATGTAACATTCCATTATGATGTCATAATGCAAAATTCCATTATGATGTCATAATGCAACATTCCATTATGATGTCATAATGCAAAATTCCATTATGATGTCATAATGTAACATTCCATTATGATGTCATAATGCAAAGTTCCATTATGATGTCATAATGTAAAAATTCCATTATGATGTCATAATGTAAAAATTCCATTATGATGTCATAATGCAACATTCCATTATGATGTCATAATGCAACATTCCATTATGATGTCATAATGCAAAATTCCATTATGATGTCATAATGCAAAGTTCCATTATGATGTCATAATGCAAAATTCCATTATGATGTCATAATGCAAAATTCCATTATGATGCCATAATGTAAAAATTCCATTATGATGTCATAATGCAACATTCCATTATGATGTCATAATGCAACATTCCATTATGATGTCATAATGCAAAATTCCATTATGATGTCATAATGCAAAATTCCATTATGATGTCATAATGCAACATTCCATTATGATGTCATAATGCAAAATTCCATTATGATGTCATAATGCAACATTCCATTATGATGTCATAATGTAACATTCCATTATGATGTCATAATGCAAAGTTCCATTATGATGTCATAATGTAAAAATTCCATTATGATGTCATAATGCAACATTCCATTATGATGTCATAATGCAAAATTCCATTATGATGTCATAATGTAACATTACATTATGATGTCATAATGCAAAGTTCCATTATGATGTCATAATGTAAAAATTCCATTATGATGTCATAATGCAACATTCCATTATGATGTCATAATGCAACATTCCATTATGATGTCATAATGCAAAATTCCATTATGATGTCATAATGCAACATTCCATTATGATGTCATAACGTAAAAATTCCATTATGATGTCATAATGCAACATTCCATTATGATGTCATAATGCAAAATTCCATTATGATGTCATAATGCAAAATTCCATTATGATGTCATAATGTAAAAATTCCATTATGATGTCATAATGCAACATTCCATTATGATGTCATAATGTAAAAATTCCATTATGATGTTATAATGCAACATTCCATTATGATGTCATAATGCAACATTCCATTATGATGTCATAATGTAAAAATTCCATTATGATGTCATAATGTAAAAATTCCATTATGATGTCATAATGCAACATTCCATTATGATGTCATAATGCAAAATGCCATTATGATGTCATAATGCCAAATTCCATTATGATGTCATAATGCCAAATTCCATTATGATGTCATAATGTAAAAATACCATTATGATGTTATAATGCAACATTCCATTATGATGTCATAATGCAACATTCCATTATGATGTCATAATGCAAAATTCCATTATGATGTCATAATGCAACATTCCATTATGATGTCATAATGTAAAAATTCCATTATGATGTCATAATGCAACATTCCATTATGATGTCATAATGCAAAATTCCATTATGATGTCATAATGCAAAATTCCATTATGATGTCATAATGTAAAAATTCCATTATGATGTCATAATGCAAAATTCCATTATGATGTCATAATGCAAAATTCCATTATGATGTCATAATGCAACATTCCATTATGATGTCATAAAGTAAAAATTCCATTATGATGTCATAATGTAAAAATTCTATTATGATGTCATAATGCAAAATTCCATTATGATGTCATAATGTAAAAATTCCATTATGATGTCATAATGCAACATTCCATTATGATGTCATAAAGTAAAAATTCCATTATGATGTCATAATGTAAAAATTCTATTATGATGTCATAATGCAAAATTCCATTATGATGTCATAATGCAACATTCCATTATGATGTCATAATGCAAAATTCCATTATGATGTCATAATGCAGCATTCCATTATGATGTCATAATGCAAAATTCCATTATGATGTCATAATGCAAAATTCCATTATGATGTCATAATGTAAAAATTCCATTATGATGTCATAATGCAACATTCCATTATGATGTCATAAAGTAAAAATTCCATTATGATGTCATAATGTAAAAATTCTATTATGATGTCATAATGCAAAATTCCATTATGATGTCATAATGCAACATTCCATTATGATGTCATAATGCAAAATTCCATTATGATGTCATAATGCAACATTCCATTATGATGTCATAATGCAAAATTCCATTATGATGTCATAATGCAAAATTCCATTATGATGTCATAATGCCAAATTCCATTATGATGTCATAACGTAAAAATTCCATTATGATGTCATAATGTAAAAATTCTATTATGATGGCATAATGCAAAATTCCGTTATGATGTCATAATGCAACATTCCATTATGATGTCATAATGCAAAATTCCATTATGATGTCATAATGCAACATTCCATTATGATGTCATAATGTAAAAATTCCATTATGATGTCATAATGCAACATTCCATTATGATGTCATAATTAGGGATGAGCGAACGTGTCCGTTACGGACACATCCGCACCCGGACACCGGCTTTGCCGAACACTGCAGTGTTCGCGCGTAAGTGTCCGGGTGCCGCCGGGGGTGGGGAGATGCGCGGCGGCGCGGGCGGCAGTAGCGGGGAACAGGGGGAGCCCTCTCTCTCTCCCTCTCCCCCCCACTCCCCGCCGCACCCCCCCGCGCTGCCACGGCGGCCCCCGAACTTTTTCGCCCGAACACTGAAGTGTTCGCAAAGTTCGGTGTTCGGGCGAAAAAGGGGCGGAGCCGAACGTGTTCGCTCATCTCTAGTCATAATGCAAAATTCCATTATGATGTCATAATGCAACATTCCATTATGATGTCATAAAGTAAAAATTCCATTATGATGTCATAATGTAAAAATTCTATTATGATGTCATAATGCAAAATTCCATTATGATGTCATAATGCAACATTCCATTATGATGTCATAATGCAAAATTCCATTATGATGTCATAATGCCAAATTCCATTATGATGTCATAATGCAACATTCCATTATGATGTCATAATGCAAAATTCCATTATGATGTCATAATGTAAAAATTCCATTATGATGTCATAATGCAACATTCCATTATGACATAATGGAATTTTTACATTATGACATCATAATGTAACATTCCATTATGATGTCATAATGCAAAATTCCATTATGATGTCATAAAGTAAAAATTCCATTATGATGTCATAATGTAAAAATACTATTATGATGTCATAATGCAAAATTCCATTATGATGTCATAATGCAACATTCCATTATGATGTCATAATGTAAAAATTCCATTATGATGTCATAATGCAACATTCCATTATGATGTCATAATGCAAAATTCCATTATGATGTCATAATGCCAAATTCCATTATGATGTTATAATGCAACATTCCATTATGATGTCATAATGCAAAATTCCATTATGATGTCATAATGTAAAAATTCCATTATGATGTCATAATGCAACATTCCATTATGATGTCATAATGCAAAATTCCATTATGATGTCATAATGCAACATTCCATTATGATGTCATAATGTAAAAATTCCATTATGATGTCATAATGCAACATTCCATTATGATGTCATAAAGTAAAAATTCCATTATGATGTCATAATGTAAAAATTCTATTATGATGTCATAATGCAAAATTCCATTATGATGTCATAATGCAACATTCCATTATGATGTCATAATGCAAAATTCCATTATGATGTCATAATGCAACATTCCATTATGATGTCATAATGCAAAATTCCATTATGATGTCATAATGCAAAATTCCATTATGATGTCATAATGCCAAATTCCATTATGATGTCATAACGTAAAAATTCCATTATGATGTCATAATGTAAAAATTCTATTATGATGTCATAATGCAAAATTCCATTATGATGTCATAATGCCAAATTCCATTATGATGTCATAATGCAACATTCCATTATGATGTCATAATGCAAAATTCCATTATGATGTCATAATGTAAAAATTCCATTATGATGTCATAATGCAACATTCCATTATGACATAATGGAATTTTTACATTATGACATCATAATGTAACATTCCATTATGATGTCATAATGCAAAATTCCATTATGATGTCATAATGCAACATTCCATTATGATGTCATAATGCAAAATTCCATTATGATGTCATAATGTAACATTCCATTATGATGTCATAATGCAAAGTTCCATTATGATGTCATAATGTAAAAATTCCATTATGATGTCATAATGTAAAAATTCCATTATGATGTCATAATGCAACATTCCATTATGATGTCATAATGCAACATTCCATTATGATGTCATAATGCAAAATTCCATTATGATGTCATAATGCAAAGTTCCATTATGATGTCATAATGCAAAATTCCATTATGATGTCATAATGCAAAATTCCATTATGATGCCATAATGTAAAAATTCCATTATGATGTCATAATGCAACATTCCATTATGATGTCATAATGCAACATTCCATTATGATGTCATAATGCAAAATTCCATTATGATGTCATAATGCAAAATTCCATTATGATGTCATAATGCAACATTCCATTATGATGTCATAATGCAAAATTCCATTATGATGTCATAATGCAACATTCCATTATGATGTCATAATGTAACATTCCATTATGATGTCATAATGCAAAGTTCCATTATGATGTCATAATGTAAAAATTCCATTATGATGTCATAATGCAACATTCCATTATGATGTCATAATGCAAAATTCCATTATGATGTCATAATGTAACATTACATTATGATGTCATAATGCAAAGTTCCATTATGATGTCATAATGTAAAAATTCCATTATGATGTCATAATGCAACATTCCATTATGATGTCATAATGCAACATTCCATTATGATGTCATAATGCAAAATTCCATTATGATGTCATAATGCAACATTCCATTATGATGTCATAACGTAAAAATTCCATTATGATGTCATAATGCAACATTCCATTATGATGTCATAATGCAAAATTCCATTATGATGTCATAATGCAAAATTCCATTATGATGTCATAATGTAAAAATTCCATTATGATGTCATAATGCAACATTCCATTATGATGTCATAATGTAAAAATTCCATTATGATGTTATAATGCAACATTCCATTATGATGTCATAATGCAACATTCCATTATGATGTCATAATGTAAAAATTCCATTATGATGTCATAATGTAAAAATTCCATTATGATGTCATAATGCAACATTCCATTATGATGTCATAATGCAAAATGCCATTATGATGTCATAATGCCAAATTCCATTATGATGTCATAATGCCAAATTCCATTATGATGTCATAATGCAACATTCCATTATGATGTCATAATGCAAAATTCCATTATGATGTCATAATTTAAAAATTCCATTATGATGTCATAATGCAAAATTCCATTATGATGTCATAATGTAAAAATTCCATTATGATGCCATAGTGCAACATTCCATTATGATGTCATAATGTAAAAATTCCATTATGATGTCATAATGCAACATTCCATTATGATGTCATAATGCAAAATTCCATTATGATGTCATAATGCCAAATTCCATTATGATGTCATAATGCAACATTCCATTATGATGTCATAATGCAAAATTCCATTATGATGTCATAATGTAAAAATTCCATTATGATGTCATAATGCAACATTCCATTATGACATAATGGAATTTTTACATTATGACATCATAATGTAACATTCCATTATGATGTCATAATGCAAAATTCCATTATGATGTCATAAAGTAAAAATTCCATTATGATGTCAATATGTAAAAATTCTATTATGATGTCATAATGCAAAATTCCATTATGATGTCATAATGCAACATTCCATTATGATGTCATAATGTAAAAATTCCATTATGATGTCATAATGCAACATTCCATTATGATGTCATAATGTAAAAATTCCATTATGATGTCATAATGCAACATTCCATTATGATGTCATAATGCAAAATTCCATTATGATGTCATAATGCCAAATTCCATTATGATGTCATAATGCAACATTCCATTATGATGTCATAATGCAAAATTCCATTATGATGTCATAATGTAAAAATTCCATTATGATGTCATAATGCAACATTCCATTATGACATAATGGAATTTTTACATTATGACATCATAATGTAACATTCCATTATGATGTCATAATGCAAAATTCCATTATGATGTCATAATGCAACATTCCATTATGATGTCATAATGCAAAATTCCATTATGATGTCATAATGTAACATTCCATTATGATGTCATAATGCAAAGTTCCATTATGATGTCATAATGTAAAAATTCCATTATGATGTCATAATGTAAAAATTCCATTATGATGTCATAATGCAACATTCCATTATGATGTCATAATGCAACATTCCATTATGATGTCATAATGCAAAATTCCATTATGATGTCATAATGCAAAGTTCCATTATGATGTCATAATGCAAAATTCCATTATGATGTCATAATGCAAAATTCCATTATGATGCCATAATGTAAAAATTCCATTATGATGTCATAATGCAACATTCCATTATGATGTCATAATGCAACATTCCATTATGATGTCATAATGCAAAATTCCATTATGATGGCATAATGCAAAATTCCATTATGATGTCATAATGCAACATTCCATTATGATGTCATAATGCAAAATTCCATTATGATGTCATAATGCAACATTCCATTATGATGTCATAATGTAACATTCCATTATGATGTCATAATGCAAAGTTCCATTATGATGTCATAATGTAAAAATTCCATTATGATGTCATAATGCAACATTCCATTATGATGTCATAATGCAAAATTCCATTATGATGTCATAATGTAACATTACATTATGATGTCATAATGCAAAGTTCCATTATGATGTCATAATGTAAAAATTCCATTATGATGTCATAATGCAACATTCCATTATGATGTCATAATGCAAAATTCCATTATGATGTCATAATGCAACATTCCATTATGATGTCATAATGTAACATTCCATTATGATGTCATAATGCAAAGTTCCATTATGATGTCATAATGTAAAAATTCCATTATGATGTCATAATGCAACATTCCATTATGATGTCATAATGCAAAATTCCATTATGATGTCATAATGTAACATTACATTATGATGTCATAATGCAAAGTTCCATTATGATGTCATAATGTAAAAATTCCATTATGATGTCATAATGCAACATTCCATTATGATGTCATAATGCAACATTCCATTATGATGTCATAATGCAAAATTCCATTATGATGTCATAATGCAACATTCCATTATGATGTCATAACGTAAAAATTCCATTATGATGTCATAATGCAACATTCCATTATGATGTCATAATGCAAAATTCCATTATGATGTCATAATGCAAAATTCCATTATGATGTCATAATGTAAAAATTCCATTATGATGTCATAATGCAACATTCCATTATGATGTCATAATGTAAAAATTCCATTATGATGTTATAATGCAACATTCCATTATGATGTCATAATGCAACATTCCATTATGATGTCATAATGTAAAAATTCCATTATGATGTCATAATGTAAAAATTCCATTATGATGTCATAATGCAACATTCCATTATGATGTCATAATGCAAAATGCCATTATGATGTCATAATGCCAAATTCCATTATGATGTCATAATGCCAAATTCCATTATGATGTCATAATGCAACATTCCATTATGATGTCATAATGCAAAATTCCATTATGATGTCATAATTTAAAAATTCCATTATGATGTCATAATGCAAAATTCCATTATGATGTCATAATGTAAAAATTCCATTATGATGCCATAGTGCAACATTCCATTATGATGTCATAATGTAAAAATTCCATTATGATGTCATAATGCAACATTCCATTATGATGTCATAATGCAAAATTCCATTATGATGTCATAATGCCAAATTCCATTATGATGTCATAATGCAACATTCCATTATGATGTCATAATGCAAAATTCCATTATGATGTCATAATGTAAAAATTCCATTATGATGTCATAATGCAACATTCCATTATGACATAATGGAATTTTTACATTATGACATCATAATGTAACATTCCATTATGATGTCATAATGCAAAATTCCATTATGATGTCATAATGCAACATTCCATTATGATGTCATAATGCAAAATTCCATTATGATGTCATAATGTAACATTACATTATGATGTCATAATGCAAAGTTCCATTATGATGTCATAATGTAAAAATTCCATTATGATGTCATAATGCAACATTCCATTATGATGTCATAATGCAACATTCCATTATGATGTCATAATGCAAAATTCCATTATGATGTCATAATGCAACATTCCATTATGATGTCATAACGTAAAAATTCCATTATGATGTCATAATGCAACATTCCATTATGATGTCATAATGCAAAATTCCATTATGATGTCATAATGCAAAATTCCATTATGATGTCATAATGTAAAAATTCCATTATGATGTCATAATGCAACATTCCATTATGATGTCATAATGTAAAAATTCCATTATGATGTTATAATGCAACATTCCATTATGATGTCATAATGCAACATTCCATTATGATGTCATAATGTAAAAATTCCATTATGATGTCATAATGTAAAAATTCCATTATGATGTCATAATGCAACATTCCATTATGATGTCATAATGCAAAATGCCATTATGATGTCATAATGCCAAATTCCATTATGATGTCATAATGCCAAATTCCATTATGATGTCATAATGCAACATTCCATTATGATGTCATAATGCAAAATTCCATTATGATGTCATAATTTAAAAATTCCATTATGATGTCATAATGCAAAATTCCATTATGATGTCATAATGTAAAAATTCCATTATGATGCCATAGTGCAACATTCCATTATGATGTCATAATGTAAAAATTCCATTATGATGTCATAATGCAACATTCCATTATGATGTCATAATGCAAAATTCCATTATGATGTCATAATGCCAAATTCCATTATGATGTCATAATGCAACATTCCATTATGATGTCATAATGCAAAATTCCATTATGATGTCATAATGTAAAAATTCCATTATGATGTCATAATGCAACATTCCATTATGACATAATGGAATTTTTACATTATGACATCATAATGTAACATTCCATTATGATGTCATAATGCAAAATTCCATTATGATGTCATAAAGTAAAAATTCCATTATGATGTCAATATGTAAAAATTCTATTATGATGTCATAATGCAAAATTCCATTATGATGTCATAATGCAACATTCCATTATGATGTCATAATGTAAAAATTCCATTATGATGTCATAATGCAACATTCCATTATGATGTCATAATGTAAAAATTCCATTATGATGTCATAATGCAACATTCCATTATGATGTCATAATGCAAAATTCCATTATGATGTCATAATGCCAAATTCCATTATGATGTCATAATGCAACATTCCATTATGATGTCATAATGCAAAATTCCATTATGATGTCATAATGTAAAAATTCCATTATGATGTCATAATGCAACATTCCATTATGACATAATGGAATTTTTACATTATGACATCATAATGTAACATTCCATTATGATGTCATAATGCAAAATTCCATTATGATGTCATAATGCAACATTCCATTATGATGTCATAATGCAAAATTCCATTATGATGTCATAATGTAACATTCCATTATGATGTCATAATGCAAAGTTCCATTATGATGTCATAATGTAAAAATTCCATTATGATGTCATAATGTAAAAATTCCATTATGATGTCATAATGCAACATTCCATTATGATGTCATAATGCAACATTCCATTATGATGTCATAATGCAAAATTCCATTATGATGTCATAATGCAAAGTTCCATTATGATGTCATAATGCAAAATTCCATTATGATGTCATAATGCAAAATTCCATTATGATGCCATAATGTAAAAATTCCATTATGATGTCATAATGCAACATTCCATTATGATGTCATAATGCAACATTCCATTATGATGTCATAATGCAAAATTCCATTATGATGGCATAATGCAAAATTCCATTATGATGTCATAATGCAACATTCCATTATGATGTCATAATGCAAAATTCCATTATGATGTCATAATGCAACATTCCATTATGATGTCATAATGTAACATTCCATTATGATGTCATAATGCAAAGTTCCATTATGATGTCATAATGTAAAAATTCCATTATGATGTCATAATGCAACATTCCATTATGATGTCATAATGCAAAATTCCATTATGATGTCATAATGTAACATTACATTATGATGTCATAATGCAAAGTTCCATTATGATGTCATAATGTAAAAATTCCATTATGATGTCATAATGCAACATTCCATTATGATGTCATAATGCAACATTCCATTATGATGTCATAATGCAAAATTCCATTATGATGTCATAATGCAACATTCCATTATGATGTCATAACGTAAAAATTCCATTATGATGTCATAATGCAACATTCCATTATGATGTCATAATGCAAAATTCCATTATGATGTCATAATGCAAAATTCCATTATGATGTCATAATGTAAAAATTCCATTATGATGTCATAATGCAACGTTCCATTATGATGTCATAATGTAAAAATTCCATTATGATGTCATAATGCAACATTCCATTATGATGTCATAATGCAACATTCCATTATGATGTCATAATGTAAAAATTCCATTATGATGTCATAATGTAAAAATTCCATTATGATGTCATAATGCAACATTCCATTATGATGTCATAATGCAAAATGCCATTATGATGTCATAATGCCAAATTCCATTATGATGTCATAATGCCAAATTCCATTATGATGTCATAATGCAACATTCCATTATGATGTCATAATGCAAAATTCCATTATGATGTCATAATTTAAAAATTCCATTATGATGTCATAATGCAAAATTCCATTATGATGTCATAATGTAAAAATTCCATTATGATGCCATAGTGCAACATTCCATTATGATGTCATAATGTAAAAATTCCATTATGATGTCATAATGCAACATTCCATTATGATGTCATAATGCAAAATTCCATTATGATGTCATAATGCCAAATTCCATTATGATGTCATAATGCAACATTCCATTATGATGTCATAATGCAAAATTCCATTATGATGTCATAATGTAAAAATTCCATTATGATGTCATAATGCAACATTCCATTATGACATAATGGAATTTTTACATTATGACATCATAATGTAACATTCCATTATGATGTCATAATGCAAAATTCCATTATGATGTCATAATGCAACATTCCATTATGATGTCATAATGCAAAATTCCATTATGATGTCATAATGTAACATTCCATTATGATGTCATAATGCAAAGTTCCATTATGATGTCATAATGTAAAAATTCCATTATGATGTCATAATGTAAAAATTCCATTATGATGTCATAATGCAACATTCCATTATGATGTCATAATGCAACATTCCATTATGATGTCATAATGCAAAATTCCATTATGATGTCATAATGCAAAGTTCCATTATGATGTCATAATGCAAAATTCCATTATGATGTCATAATGCAAAATTCCATTATAATGCCATAATGTAAAAATTCCATTATGATGTCATAATGCAACATTCCATTATGATGTCATAATGCAACATTCCATTATGATGTCATAATGCAAAATTCCATTATGATGTCATAATGCAAAATTCCATTATGATGTCATAATGCAACATTCCATTATGATGTCATAATGCAAAATTCCATTATGATGTCATAATGCAACATTCCATTATGATGTCATAATGTAACATTCCATTATGATGTCATAATGCAAAGTTCCATTATGATGTCATAATGTAAAAATTCCATTATGATGTCATAATGCAACATTCCATTATGATGTCATAATGCAAAATTCCATTATGATGTCATAATGTAACATTACATTATGATGTCATAATGCAAAGTTCCATTATGATGTCATAATGTAAAAATTCCATTATGATGTCATAATGCAACATTCCATTATGATGTCATAATGCAACATTCCATTATGATGTCATAATGCAAAATTCCATTATGATGTCATAATGCAACATTCCATTATGATGTCATAACGTAAAAATTCCATTATGATGTCATAATGCAACATTCCATTATGATGTCATAATGCAAAATTCCATTATGATGTCATAATGCAAAATTCCATTATGATGTCATAATGTAAAAATTCCATTATGATGTCATAATGCAACATTCCATTATGATGTCATAATGTAAAAATTCCATTATGATGTTATAATGCAACATTCCATTATGATGTCATAATGCAACATTCCATTATGATGTCATAATGTAAAAATTCCATTATGATGTCATAATGTAAAAATTCCATTATGATGTCATAATGCAACATTCCATTATGATGTCATAATGCAAAATGCCATTATGATGTCATAATGCCAAATTCCATTATGATGTCATAATGCCAAATTCCATTATGATGTCATAATGCAACATTCCATTATGATGTCATAATGCAAAATTCCATTATGATGTCATAATTTAAAAATTCCATTATGATGTCATAATGCAAAATTCCATTATGATGTCATAACGCAACATTCCATTATGATGTCATAATGCAAAATTCCATTATGATGTCATAATGTAACATTCCATTATGATGTCATAATGCAAAATTCCATTATGATGTCATAATGCAAAATTCCATTATGATGTCATAATGTAAAAATTCCATTATGATGCCATAGTGCAACATTCCATTATGATGTCATAATGTAAAAATTCCATTATGATGTTATAATGCAACATTCCATTATGATGTCATAATGCAACATTCCATTATGATGTCATAATGCAAAATTCCATTATGATGTCATAATGCAACATTCCATTATGATGTCATAATGCAAAATTCCATTATGATGTCATAATGTAACATTCCATCATGATGTCATAATGCAAAGTTCCATTATGATGTCATAATGTAAAAATTCCATTATGATGTCATAATGTAAAAATTCCATTATGATGTCATAATGCAAAATTCCATTATGATGTCATAAAGTAAAAATTCTATTATGATGTCATAATGTAAAAATTCTATTATGATGTCATAATGCAAAATTCCATTATGATGTCATAATGCAAAATTCCATTATGATGTCATAATGTAAAAATTCCATTATGATGTCATAATGCAACATTCCATTATGATGTCATAATGTAAAAATTCCATTATGATGTCATAATGCAACATTCCATTATGATGTCATAATGCAAAATTCCATTATGATGTCATAATGCCAAATTCCATTATGATGTCATAATGCAACATTCCATTATGATGTCATAATGCAAAATTCCATTATGATGTCATAATGTAAAAATTCCATTATGATGTCATAATGCAACATTCCATTATGACATAATGGAATTTTTACATTATGACATCATAATGTAACATTCCATTATGATGTCATAATGCAAAATTCCATTATGATGTCATAAAGTAAAAATTCCATTATGATGTCATAATGTAAAAATTCTATTATGATGTCATAATGCAAAATTCCATGATGTCATAATGTAAAAATTATATTATGATGTCATAATGCAAAATTCCATTATGATGTCATAATGCAAAATTCCATTATGATGTCATAATGTAAAAATTCCATTATGATGTCATAATGCAACATTCCATTATGATGTCATAATGTAAAAATTCCATTATGATGTCATAATGCAACATTCCATTATGATGTCAATGCAAAATTCCATTATGATGTCATAATGCCAAATTCCATTATGATGTCATAATGCAACATTCCATTATGATGTCATAATGTAAAAATTCCATTATGATGTCATAATGCAACATTCCATTATGATGTCATAATGCCAAATTCCATTATGATGTCATAATGCAACATTCCATTATGATGTCATAATGCAAAATTCCATTATGATGTCATAATGTAAAAATTCCATTATGATGTCATAATGCAACATTCCATTATGACATAATAGAATTTTTACATTATGACATCATAATGTAACATTCCATTATGATGTCATAATGCAAAATTCCATTATGATGTCATAAAGTAAAAATTCCATAATGTCATAATGTAAAAATTCCATTATGATGTCATAATGCAAAATTCCATTATGATGTCATAATGCAACATTCCATTATGATGTCATAATGTAAATATTCCATTATGATGTCATAATGCAACATTCCATTATGATGTCATAATGTAAAAATTCCATTATGATGTCATAATGCAAAATTCCATTATGATGTCATAATGCAACATTCCATTATGATGTCATAATGTAAAAATTCCATTATGATGTCATAATGCAAAATTCCATTATGATGTCATAATGCAAAATTCCATTATGATGTCATAATGTAAAAATTCCATTATGATGTCATAATGCAACATTCCATTATGATGTCATAATGCAACATTCCATTATGATGTCATAATGCAACATTCCATTATGATGTCATAATGCAACATTCCATTATGATGTCATAATGCAAAATTCCATTATGATGTCATAATGCAACATTCCATTATGATGTCATAATGTAACATTCCATTATGATGTCATAATGCAAAGTTCCATTATGATGTCATAATGTAAAAATTCCATTATGATGTCATAATGCAAAATTCCATTATGATGTCATAATGCAAAGTTCCATTATGATGTCATAATGCAAAATTCCATTATGATGTCATAATGCAAAATTCCATTATGATGTCATAATGTAAAAATTCCATTATGATGTCATAATGCAACATTCCATTATGATGTCATAATGCAACATTCCATTATGATGTCATAATGCAACATTCCATTATGATGTCATAATGCAAAATTCCATTATGATGTCATAATGCAACATTCCATTATGATGTCATAATGTAACATTCCATTATGATGTCATAATGCAAAGTTCCATTATGATGTCATAATGTATAAATTCCATTATGATGTCATAATGCAACATTCCATAATGATGTCATAATGCAAAATTCCATTATGATGTCATAATGTAACATTCCATTATGATGTCATAATGCAAAGTTCCATTATGATGTCATAATGTAAAAATTCCATTATGATGTCATAATGCAAAGTTCCATTATGATGTCATAATGTAAAAATTCCACTATGATGTTATAATGCAACATTCCATTATGATGTCATAATGCAACATTCCATTATGATGTCATAATGTAAAAATTCCATTATGATGTTATAATGCAACATTCCATTATGATGTCATAATGCAACATTCCATTATGATGTCATAATGCAAAATTCCATTATGATGTCATAATGCAACATTCCATTATGATGTCATAATGCAAAATTCCATTATGATGTCATAATGTAACATTCCATTATGATGTCATAATGCAAAGTTCCATTATGATGTCATAATGTAAAAATTCCATTATGATGTCATAATGCAACATTCCATTATGATGTCATAAAGCAAAATTCCATTATGATGTCATAATGCAAAATTCCATTATGATGTCATAATGCAAAGTTCCATTATGATGTCATAATGCAAAATTCCATTATGATGTCATAATGCAAAATTCCATTATGATGTCATAATGTAAAAATTCCATTATGATGTCATAATGCAACATTCCATTATGATGTCATAATGCAACATTCCATTATGATGTCATAATGCAAAATTCCATTATGATGTCATAATGCAAAATTCCATTATGATGTCATAATGCAACATTCCATTATGATGTCATAATGCAAAATTCCATTATGATGTCATAATGCAACATTCCATTATGATGTCATAATGTAACATTCCATTATGATGTCATAATGCAAAGTTCCATTATGATGTCATAATGTAAAAATTCCATTATGATGTCATAATGCAACATTCCATTATGATGTCATAATGCAAAATTCCATTATGATGTCATAATGTAACATTACATTATGATGTCATAATGCAAAGTTCCATTATGATGTCATAATGTAAAAATTCCATTATGATGTCATAATGCAAAATTCCATTATGATGTCATAATGCAACATTCCATTATGATGTCATAATGCAAAATTCCATTATGATGTCATAATGCCAAATTCCATTAGGATGTCATAACGCAACATTCCATTATGATGTCATAATGCAACATTCCATTATGATGTCATAATGTAAAAATTCCATTATGATGTCATAATGCAACATTCCATTATGATGTCATAATGCAAAATTCCATTATGATGTCATAATGTAAAAATTCTATTATGATGTCATAATGCAAAATTCCATGATGTCATAATGTAAAAATTATATTATGATGTCATAATGCAAAATTCCATTATGATGTCATAATGCAAAATTCCATTATGATGTCATAATGTAAAAATTCCATTATGATGTCATAATGCAACATTCCATTATGATGTCATAATGCAAAATTCCATTATGATGTCATAATGCAACATTCCATTATGATGTCATAATGTAAAAATTCCATTATGATGTCATAATGCAACATTCCATTATGATGTCATAAAGCAAAATTCCATTATGATGTCATAATGCAAAATTCCATTATGATGTCATAATGTAAAAATTCCATTATGATGTCATAATGCAAAATTCCATTATGATGTCATAAAGTAAAAATTCCATTATGATGTCATAATGCAAAATTCCATTATGATGTCATAAAGTAAAAATTCCATTATGATGTCATAATGCAACATTCCATTATGATGTCATAATGTAAAAATTCCATTATGATGTCATAGTGCAACATTCCATTATGATGTCATAATGTAAAAATTCCATTATGATGTTATAATGCAACATTCCATTATGATGTCATAATGCAACATTCCATTATGATGTCATAATGCAAAATTCCATTATGATGTCATAATGCAACATTCCATTATGATGTCATAATGCAAAATTCCATTATGATGTCATAATGTAACATTCCATCATGATGTCATAATGCAAAGTTCCATTATGATGTCATAATGTAAAAATTCCATTATGATGTCATAATGTAAAAATTCCATTATGATGTCATAATGCAACATTCCATTATGACATAATGGAATTTTTACATTATGACATCATAATGTAACATTACATTATGATGTCATAATGCAAAATTCCATTATGATGTCATAATGTAACATTCCATTATGATGTCATAATGCAAAGTTCCATTATGATGTCATAATGTAAAAATTCCATTATGATGTCATAATGCAACATTCCATTATGATGTCATAATGCAACATTCCATTATGATGTCATAATGCAAAATTCCATTATGATGTCATAATGCAACATTCCATTATGATGTCATAATGCAAAATTCCATTATGATGTCATAATGCAAAATTCCATTATGATGTCATAATGTAAAAATTCCATTATGATGTCATAATGCAACATTCCATTATGATGTCATAATGCAAAATTCCATTATGATGTCATAATGTAAAAATTCCATTATGATGTCATAATGTAAAAATTCCATTATGATGTCATAATGCAACATTCCATTATGACATAATGGAATTTTTACATTATGACATCATAATGTAACATTCCATTATGATGTCATAATGCAAAATTCCATTATGATGTCATAAAGTAAAAATTCCATTATGATGTCATAATGTAAAAATTCTATTATGATGTCATAATGCAAAATTCCATGATGTCATAATGTAAAAATTATATTATGATGTCATAATGCAAAATTCCATTATGATGTCATAATGCAAAATTCCATTATGATGTCATAATGTAAAAATTCCATTATGATGTCATAATGCAACATTCCATTATGATGTCATAATGCAAAATTCCATTATGATGTCATAATGCAACATTCCATTATGATGTCATAATGTAAAAATTCCATTATGATGTCATAATGCAACATTCCATTATGATGTCATAAAGCAAAATTCCATTATGATGTCATAATGCAAAATTCCATTATGATGTCATAATGTAAAAATTCCATTATGATGTCATAATGCAAAATTCCATTATGATGTCATAAAGTAAAAATTCCATTATGATGTCATAATGCAAAATTCCATTATGATGTCATAAAGTAAAAATTCCATTATGATGTCATAATGCAACATTCCATTATGATGTCATAATGTAAAAATTCCATTATGATGTCATAATGCAACATTCCATTATGATGTCATAATGCAAAATTCCATTATGATGTCATAATGCCAAATTCCATTATGATGTCATAATGCAACATTCCATTATGATGTCATAATGCCAAATTCCATTATGATGTCATAATGCAAAATTCCATTATGATGTCATAATGCAACATTCCATTATGATGTCATAATGCAAAATTCCATTATGATGTCATAATGCAAAATTCCATTATGATGTCATAATGCAAAATTCCATTATGATGTCATAATGTAAAAATTATATTATGATGTCATAATGCAAAATTCCATTATGCTGTCATAATGCAACATTCCATTATGACATAATGGAATTTTTACATTATGACATCATAATGTAACATTACATTATGATGTCATAATGCAAAATTCCATTATGATGTCATAATGTAACATTCCATTATGATGTCATAATGCAAAGTTCCATTATGATGTCATAATGTAAAAATTCCATTATGATGTCATAATGCAACATTCCATTATGATGTCATAATGCAACATTCCATTATGATGTCATAATGCAAAATTCCATTATGATGTCATAATGCAACATTCCATTATGATGTCATAATGCAAAATTCCATTATGATGTCATAATGCAAAATTCCATTATGATGTCATAATGTAAAAATTCCATTATGATGTCATAATGCAACATTCCATTATGATGTCATAATGCAAAATTCCATTATGATGTCATAATGTAAAAATTCCATTATGATGTCATAATGTAAAAATTCCATTATGATGTCATAATGCAACATTCCATTATGACATAATGGAATTTTTACATTATGACATCATAATGTAACATTCCATTATGATGTCATAATGCAAAATTCCATTATGATGTCATAAAGTAAAAATTCCATTATGATGTCATAATGTAAAAATTCTATTATGATGTCATAATGCAAAATTCCATGATGTCATAATGTAAAAATTATATTATGATGTCATAATGCAAAATTCCATTATGATGTCATAATGCAAAATTCCATTATGATGTCATAATGTAAAAATTCCATTATGATGTCATAATGCAACATTCCATTATGATGTCATAATGCAAAATTCCATTATGATGTCATAATGCAACATTCCATTATGATGTCATAATGTAAAAATTCCATTATGATGTCATAATGCAACATTCCATTATGATGTCATAAAGCAAAATTCCATTATGATGTCATAATGCAAAATTCCATTATGATGTCATAATGTAAAAATTCCATTATGATGTCATAATGCAAAATTCCATTATGATGTCATAAAGTAAAAATTCCATTATGATGTCATAATGCAAAATTCCATTATGATGTCATAAAGTAAAAATTCCATTATGATGTCATAATGCAACATTCCATTATGATGTCATAATGTAAAAATTCCATTATGATGTCATAATGCAACATTCCATTATGATGTCATAATGCAAAATTCCATTATGATGTCATAATGCCAAATTCCATTATGATGTCATAATGCAACATTCCATTATGATGTCATAATGCCAAATTCCATTATGATGTCATAATGCAAAATTCCATTATGATGTCATAATGCCAAATTCCATTATGATGTCATAATGCAACATTCCATTATGATGTCATAATGCAAAATTCCATTATGATGTCATAATGCAAAATTCCATTATGATGTCATAATGTAAAAATTATATTATGATGTCATAATGCAAAATTCCATTATGCTGTCATAATGCAAAATTCCATTATGATGTCATAATGTAAAAATTCCGTTATGATGTCATAATGCAACATTCCATTATGATGTCATAATGTAAAAATTCCATTATGATGTCATAATGCAACATTCCATTATGATGTCATAATGCAAAATTCCATTATGATGTCATAATGCCAAATTCCATTATGATGTCATAATGCAAAATTCCATTATGATGTCATAATGTAAAAATTCCATTATGATGTCATAATGCAAAATTCCATTATGATGTCATAATGCAAAATTCCATTATGATGTCATAAAGTAAAAATTCCATTATGATGTCATAATGCAACATTCCATTATGATGTCATAATGCAACATTCCATTATGATGTCATAATGCCAAATTCCATTATGATGTCATAATGCCAAATTCCATTATGATGTCATAATGCCAAATTCCATTAAGATGTCATAATGCAACATTCCGTTATGATGTCATAATGCAAAATTCCATTATGATGTCATAATGTAAAAATTCCATTATGATGTCATAATGCAAAATTCCATTATGATGTCATAACGCAACATTCCATTATGATGTCATAATGCAAAATTCCATTATGATGTCATAATGTAAAAATTCCATTATGATGTCATAATGCAACATTCCATTATGATGTCATAATGCAAAATTCCATTATGATGTCATAATGCAACATTCCATTCTGATGTCATAAAGTAAAAATTCCATTATGATGTCATAATGTAAAAATTCTATTATGATGTCATAATGCAAAATTCCATTATGATGTCATAATGCAACATTCCATTATGATGTCATAATGCAAAATTCCATTATGATGTCATAATGCCAAATTCCATTAGGATGTCATAACGCAACATTCCATTATGATGTCATAATGCAACATTCCATTATGATGTCATAATGTAAAAATTCCATTATGATGTCATAATGCAACATTCCATTATGATGTCATAATGCAAAATTCCATTATGATGTCATAATGTAAAAATTCTATTATGATGTCATAATGCAAAATTCCATGATGTCATAATGTAAAAATTATATTATGATGTCATAATGCAAAATTCCATTATGATGTCATAATGCAAAATTCCATTATGATGTCATAATGTAAAAATTCCATTATGATGTCATAATGCAACATTCCATTATGATGTCATAATGCAAAATTCCATTATGATGTCATAATGCAACATTCCATTATGATGTCATAATGTAAAAATTCCATTATGATGTCATAATGCAACATTCCATTATGATGTCATAAAGCAAAATTCCATTATGATGTCATAATGCAAAATTCCATTATGATGTCATAATGTAAAAATTCCATTATGATGTCATAATGCAAAATTCCATTATGATGTCATAAAGTAAAAATTCCATTATGATGTCATAATGCAAAATTCCATTATGATGTCATAAAGTAAAAATTCCATTATGATGTCATAATGCAACATTCCATTATGATGTCATAATGTAAAAATTCCATTATGATGTCATAATGCAACATTCCATTATGATGTCATAATGCCAAATTCCATTATGATGTCATAATGCAAAATTCCATTATGATGTCATAATGCAAAATTCCATTATGATGTCATAATGTAAAAATTCCATTATGATGTCATAATGCAACATTCCATTATGATGTCATAATGCAACATTCCATTATGATGTCATAATGCAACATTCCATTATGATGTCATAATGCAACATTCCATTATGATGTCATAATGCAAAATTCTATTATGATGTCATAATGCAACATTCCATTATGATGTCATAATGTAACATTCCATTATGATGTCAAAATGCAAAGTTCCATTATGATGTCATAATGTATAAATTCCATTATGATGTCATAATGCAACATTCCATTATGATGTCATAATGCAAAATTCCATTATGATGTCATAATGCAACATTCCATTATGATGTCATAATGTAAAAATTCCATTATGATGTCATAATGCAACATTCCATTATGATGTCATAAAGCAAAATTCCATTATGATGTCATAATGCAAAATTCCATTATGATGTCATAATGCAAAATTCCATTATGATGTCATAAAGTAAAAATTCCATTATGATGTCATAATGCAAAATTCCATTATGATGTCATAAAGTAAAAATTCCATTATGATGTCATAATGCAACATTCCATTATGATGTCATAATGCAAAATTCCATGATGTCATAATGTAAAAATTATATTATGATGTCATAATGCAAAATTCCATTATGATGTCATAATGCAAAATTCCATTATGATGTCATAATGTAAAAATTCCATTATGATGTCATAATGCAACATTCCATTATGATGTCATAATGCAAAATTCCATTATGATGTCATAATGCAACATTCCATTATGATGTCATAATGTAAAAATTCCATTATGATGTCATAATGCAACATTCCATTATGATGTCATAAAGCAAAATTCCATTATGATGTCATAATGCAAAATTCCATTATGATGTCATAATGTAAAAATTCCATTATGATGTCATAATGCAAAATTCCATTATGATGTCATAAAGTAAAAATTCCATTATGATGTCATAATGCAAAATTCCATTATGATGTCATAAAGTAAAAATTCCATTATGATGTCATAATGCAACATTCCATTATGATGTCATAATGTAAAAATTCCATTATGATGTCATAATGCAAAATTCCATTATGATGTCATAATGCCAAATTCCATTATGATGTCATAATGCAAAATTCCATTATGATGTCATAATGCAAAATTCCATTATGATGTCATAATGTAAAAATTCCATTATGATGTCATAATGCAACATTCCATTATGATGTCATAATGCAACATTCCATTATGATGTCATAATGCAACATTCCATTATGATGTCATAATGCAACATTCCATTATGATGTCATAATGCAAAATTCCATTATGATGTCATAATGCAACATTCCATTATGATGTCATAATGTAAAAATTCCATTATGATGTCATAATGCAACATTCCATTATGATGTCATAAAGCAAAATTCCATTATGATGTCATAATGCAAAATTCCATGATGTCATAATGTAAAAATTATATTATGATGTCATAATGCAAAATTCCATTATGATGTCATAATGCAAAATTCCATTATGATGTCATAATGTAAAAATTCCATTATGATGTCATAATGCAACATTCCATTATGATGTCATAATGCAAAATTCCATTATGATGTCATAATGCAACATTCCATTATGATGTCATAATGTAAAAATTCCATTATGATGTCATAATGCAACATTCCATTATGATGTCATAAAGCAAAATTCCATTATGATGTCATAATGCAAAATTCCATTATGATGTCATAATGTAAAAATTCCATTATGATGTCATAATGCAAAATTCCATTATGATGTCATAAAGTAAAAATTCCATTATGATGTCATAATGCAAAATTCCATTATGATGTCATAAAGTAAAAATTCCATTATGATGTCATAATGCAACATTCCATTATGATGTCATAATGTAAAAATTCCATTATGATGTCATAATGCAACATTCCATTATGATGTCATAATGCAAAATTCCATTATGATGTCATAATGCCAAATTCCATTATGATGTCATAATGCAACATTCCATTATGATGTCATAATGCCAAATTCCATTATGATGTCATAATGCAAAATTCCATTATGATGTCATAATGCAACATTCCATTATGATGTCATAATGCAAAATTCCATTATGATGTCATAATGCAAAATTCCATTATGATGTCATAATGCAAAATTCCATTATGATGTCATAATGTAAAAATTATATTATGATGTCATAATGCAAAATTCCATTATGCTGTCATAATGCAACATTCCATTATGACATAATGGAATTTTTACATTATGACATCATAATGTAACATTACATTATGATGTCATAATGCAAAATTCCATTATGATGTCATAATGTAACATTCCATTATGATGTCATAATGCAAAGTTCCATTATGATGTCATAATGTAAAAATTCCATTATGATGTCATAATGCAACATTCCATTATGATGTCATAATGCAACATTCCATTATGATGTCATAATGCAAAATTCCATTATGATGTCATAATGCAACATTCCATTATGATGTCATAATGCAAAATTCCATTATGATGTCATAATGCAAAATTCCATTATGATGTCATAATGTAAAAATTCCATTATGATGTCATAATGCAACATTCCATTATGATGTCATAATGCAAAATTCCATTATGATGTCATAATGTAAAAATTCCATTATGATGTCATAATGTAAAAATTCCATTATGATGTCATAATGCAACATTCCATTATGACATAATGGAATTTTTACATTATGACATCATAATGTAACATTCCATTATGATGTCATAATGCAAAATTCCATTATGATGTCATAAAGTAAAAATTCCATTATGATGTCATAATGTAAAAATTCTATTATGATGTCATAATGCAAAATTCCATGATGTCATAATGTAAAAATTATATTATGATGTCATAATGCAAAATTCCATTATGATGTCATAATGCAAAATTCCATTATGATGTCATAATGTAAAAATTCCATTATGATGTCATAATGCAACATTCCATTATGATGTCATAATGCAAAATTCCATTATGATGTCATAATGCAACATTCCATTATGATGTCATAATGTAAAAATTCCATTATGATGTCATAATGCAACATTCCATTATGATGTCATAAAGCAAAATTCCATTATGATGTCATAATGCAAAATTCCATTATGATGTCATAATGTAAAAATTCCATTATGATGTCATAATGCAAAATTCCATTATGATGTCATAAAGTAAAAATTCCATTATGATGTCATAATGCAAAATTCCATTATGATGTCATAAAGTAAAAATTCCATTATGATGTCATAATGCAACATTCCATTATGATGTCATAATGTAAAAATTCCATTATGATGTCATAATGCAACATTCCATTATGATGTCATAATGCAAAATTCCATTATGATGTCATAATGCCAAATTCCATTATGATGTCATAATGCAACATTCCATTATGATGTCATAATGCCAAATTCCATTATGATGTCATAATGCAAAATTCCATTATGATGTCATAATGCCAAATTCCATTATGATGTCATAATGCAACATTCCATTATGATGTCATAATGCAAAATTCCATTATGATGTCATAATGCAAAATTCCATTATGATGTCATAATGTAAAAATTATATTATGATGTCATAATGCAAAATTCCATTATGCTGTCATAATGCAAAATTCCATTATGATGTCATAATGTAAAAATTCCGTTATGATGTCATAATGCAACATTCCATTATGATGTCATAATGTAAAAATTCCATTATGATGTCATAATGCAACATTCCATTATGATGTCATAATGCAAAATTCCATTATGATGTCATAATGCCAAATTCCATTATGATGTCATAATGCAAAATTCCATTATGATGTCATAATGTAAAAATTCCATTATGATGTCATAATGCAAAATTCCATTATGATGTCATAATGCAAAATTCCATTATGATGTCATAAAGTAAAAATTCCATTATGATGTCATAATGCAACATTCCATTATGATGTCATAATGCAACATTCCATTATGATGTCATAATGCCAAATTCCATTATGATGTCATAATGCCAAATTCCATTATGATGTCATAATGCCAAATTCCATTAAGATGTCATAATGCAACATTCCGTTATGATGTCATAATGCAAAATTCCATTATGATGTCATAATGTAAAAATTCCATTATGATGTCATAATGCAAAATTCCATTATGATGTCATAACGCAACATTCCATTATGATGTCATAATGCAAAATTCCATTATGATGTCATAATGTAAAAATTCCATTATGATGTCATAATGCAACATTCCATTATGATGTCATAATGCAAAATTCCATTATGATGTCATAATGCAACATTCCATTCTGATGTCATAAAGTAAAAATTCCATTATGATGTCATAATGTAAAAATTCTATTATGATGTCATAATGCAAAATTCCATTATGATGTCATAATGCAACATTCCATTATGATGTCATAATGCAAAATTCCATTATGATGTCATAATGCCAAATTCCATTAGGATGTCATAACGCAACATTCCATTATGATGTCATAATGCAACATTCCATTATGATGTCATAATGTAAAAATTCCATTATGATGTCATAATGCAACATTCCATTATGATGTCATAATGCAAAATTCCATTATGATGTCATAATGTAAAAATTCTATTATGATGTCATAATGCAAAATTCCATGATGTCATAATGTAAAAATTATATTATGATGTCATAATGCAAAATTCCATTATGATGTCATAATGCAAAATTCCATTATGATGTCATAATGTAAAAATTCCATTATGATGTCATAATGCAACATTCCATTATGATGTCATAATGCAAAATTCCATTATGATGTCATAATGCAACATTCCATTATGATGTCATAATGTAAAAATTCCATTATGATGTCATAATGCAACATTCCATTATGATGTCATAAAGCAAAATTCCATTATGATGTCATAATGCAAAATTCCATTATGATGTCATAATGTAAAAATTCCATTATGATGTCATAATGCAAAATTCCATTATGATGTCATAAAGTAAAAATTCCATTATGATGTCATAATGCAAAATTCCATTATGATGTCATAAAGTAAAAATTCCATTATGATGTCATAATGCAACATTCCATTATGATGTCATAATGTAAAAATTCCATTATGATGTCATAATGCAACATTCCATTATGATGTCATAATGCCAAATTCCATTATGATGTCATAATGCAAAATTCCATTATGATGTCATAATGCAAAATTCCATTATGATGTCATAATGTAAAAATTCCATTATGATGTCATAATGCAACATTCCATTATGATGTCATAATGCAACATTCCATTATGATGTCATAATGCAACATTCCATTATGATGTCATAATGCAACATTCCATTATGATGTCATAATGCAAAATTCTATTATGATGTCATAATGCAACATTCCATTATGATGTCATAATGTAACATTCCATTATGATGTCAAAATGCAAAGTTCCATTATGATGTCATAATGTATAAATTCCATTATGATGTCATAATGCAACATTCCATTATGATGTCATAATGCAAAATTCCATTATGATGTCATAATGCAACATTCCATTATGATGTCATAATGTAAAAATTCCATTATGATGTCATAATGCAACATTCCATTATGATGTCATAAAGCAAAATTCCATTATGATGTCATAATGCAAAATTCCATTATGATGTCATAATGCAAAATTCCATTATGATGTCATAAAGTAAAAATTCCATTATGATGTCATAATGCAAAATTCCATTATGATGTCATAAAGTAAAAATTCCATTATGATGTCATAATGCAACATTCCATTATGATGTCATAATGCAAAATTCCATGATGTCATAATGTAAAAATTATATTATGATGTCATAATGCAAAATTCCATTATGATGTCATAATGCAAAATTCCATTATGATGTCATAATGTAAAAATTCCATTATGATGTCATAATGCAACATTCCATTATGATGTCATAATGCAAAATTCCATTATGATGTCATAATGCAACATTCCATTATGATGTCATAATGTAAAAATTCCATTATGATGTCATAATGCAACATTCCATTATGATGTCATAAAGCAAAATTCCATTATGATGTCATAATGCAAAATTCCATTATGATGTCATAATGTAAAAATTCCATTATGATGTCATAATGCAAAATTCCATTATGATGTCATAAAGTAAAAATTCCATTATGATGTCATAATGCAAAATTCCATTATGATGTCATAAAGTAAAAATTCCATTATGATGTCATAATGCAACATTCCATTATGATGTCATAATGTAAAAATTCCATTATGATGTCATAATGCAAAATTCCATTATGATGTCATAATGCCAAATTCCAT
The DNA here is from genome assembly GCF_035609145.1 of Eleutherodactylus coqui. Taxonomy (NCBI): domain Eukaryota; kingdom Metazoa; phylum Chordata; class Amphibia; order Anura; family Eleutherodactylidae; genus Eleutherodactylus; species Eleutherodactylus coqui. The sequence goes on along the minus strand of NW_027102475.1, from coordinate 1,458,981 downwards.
TATGATGTCATAATGCAAAATTCCATTATGATGTCATAATGCAAAATTCCATTATGATGTCATAATGTAAAAATTCCATTATGATGTCATAATGCAACATTCCATTATGATGTCATAATGCAACATTCCATTATGATGTCATAATGCAACATTCCATTATGATGTCATAATGCAACATTCCATTATGATGTCATAATGCAAAATTCCATTATGATGTCATAATGCAACATTCCATTATGATGTCATAATGTAAAAATTCCATTATGATGTCATAATGCAACATTCCATTATGATGTCATAAAGCAAAATTCCATTATGATGTCATAATGCAAAATTCCATGATGTCATAATGTAAAAATTATATTATGATGTCATAATGCAAAATTCCATTATGATGTCATAATGCAAAATTCCATTATGATGTCATAATGTAAAAATTCCATTATGATGTCATAATGCAACATTCCATTATGATGTCATAATGCAAAATTCCATTATGATGTCATAATGCAACATTCCATTATGATGTCATAATGTAAAAATTCCATTATGATGTCATAATGCAACATTCCATTATGATGTCATAAAGCAAAATTCCATTATGATGTCATAATGCAAAATTCCATTATGATGTCATAATGTAAAAATTCCATTATGATGTCATAATGCAAAATTCCATTATGATGTCATAAAGTAAAAATTCCATTATGATGTCATAATGCAAAATTCCATTATGATGTCATAAAGTAAAAATTCCATTATGATGTCATAATGCAACATTCCATTATGATGTCATAATGTAAAAATTCCATTATGATGTCATAATGCAACATTCCATTATGATGTCATAATGCCAAATTCCATTATGATGTCATAATGCAAAATTCCATTATGATGTCATAATGCAAAATTCCATTATGATGTCATAATGTAAAAATTCCATTATGATGTCATAATGCAACATTCCATTATGATGTCATAATGCAACATTCCATTATGATGTCATAATGCAACATTCCATTATGATGTCATAATGCAACATTCCATTATGATGTCATAATGCAAAATTCCATTATGATGTCATAATGCAACATTCCATTATGATGTCATAATGTAACATTCCATTATGATGTCATAATGCAAAGTTCCATTATGATGTCATAATGTATAAATTCCATTATGATGTCATAATGCAACATTCCATTATGATGTCATAATGCAAAATTCCATTATGATGTCATAATGCAACATTCCATTATGATGTCATAATGTAAAAATTCCATTATGATGTCATAATGCAACATTCCATTATGATGTCATAAAGCAAAATTCCATTATGATGTCATAATGCAAAATTCCATTATGATGTCATAATGTAAAAATTCCATTATGATGTCATAATGCAAAATTCCATTATGATGTCATAAAGTAAAAATTCCATTATGATGTCATAATGCAAAATTCCATTATGATGTCATAAAGTAAAAATTCCATTATGATGTCATAATGCAACATTCCATTATGATGTCATAATGCAAAATTCCATGATGTCATAATGTAAAAATTATATTATGATGTCATAATGCAAAATTCCATTATGATGTCATAATGCAAAATTCCATTATGATGTCATAATGTAAAAATTCCATTATGATGTCATAATGCAACATTCCATTATGATGTCATAATGCAAATATCCATTATGATGTCATAATGCAACATTCCATTATGATGTCATAATGTAAAAATTCCATTATGATGTCATAATGCAACATTCCATTATGATGTCATAAAGCAAAATTCCATTATGATGTCATAATGCAAAATTCCATTATGATGTCATAATGTAAAAATTCCATTATGATGTCATAATGCAAAATTCCATTATGATGTCATAAAGTAAAAATTCCATTATGATGTCATAATGCAAAATTCCATTATGATGTCATAAAGTAAAAATTCCATTATGATGTCATAATGCAACATTCCATTATGATGTCATAATGTAAAAATTCCATTATGATGTCATAATGCAACATTCCATTATGATGTCATAATGCCAAATTCCATTATGATGTCATAATGCAAAATTCCATTATGATGTCATAATGCAAAATTCCATTATGATGTCATAATGTAAAAATTCCATTATGATGTCATAATGCAACATTCCATTATGATGTCATAATGCAACATTCCATTATGATGTCATAATGCAACATTCCATTATGATGTCATAATGCAACATTCCATTATGATGTCATAATGCAAAATTCCATTATGATGTCATAATGCAACATTCCATTATGATGTCATAATGTAACATTCCATTATGATGTCATAATGCAAAGTTCCATTATGATGTCATAATGTATAAATTCCATTATGATGTCATAATGCAACATTCCATTATGATGTCATAATGCAAAATTCCATTATGATGTCATAATGCAACATTCCATTATGATGTCATAATGTAAAAATTCCATTATGATGTCATAATGCAACATTCCATTATGATGTCATAAAGCAAAATTCCATTATGATGTCATAATGCAAAATTCCATTATGATGTCATAATGTAAAAATTCCATTATGATGTCATAATGCAAAATTCCATTATGATGTCATAAAGTAAAAATTCCATTATGATGTCATAATGCAAAATTCCATTATGATGTCATAAAGTAAAAATTCCATTATGATGTCATAATGCAACATTCCATTATGATGTCATAATGCAAAATTCCATGATGTCATAATGTAAAAATTATATTATGATGTCATAATGCAAAATTCCATTATGATGTCATAATGCAAAATTCCATTATGATGTCATAATGTAAAAATTCCATTATGATGTCATAATGCAACATTCCATTATGATGTCATAATGCAAATATCCATTATGATGTCATAATGCAACATTCCATTATGATGTCATAATGTAAAAATTCCATTATGATGTCATAATGCAACATTCCATTATGATGTCATAAAGCAAAATTCCATTATGATGTCATAATGCAAAATTCCATTATGATGTCATAATGTAAAAATTCCATTATGATGTCATAATGCAAAATTCCATTATGATGTCATAAAGTAAAAATTCCATTATGATGTCATAATGCAAAATTCCATTATGATGTCATAAAGTAAAAATTCCATTATGATGTCATAATGCAACATTCCATTATGATGTCATAATGTAAAAATTCCATTATGATGTCATAATGCAAAATTCCATTATGATGTCATAATGCCAAATTCCATTATGATGTCATAATGCAAAATTCCATTATGATGTCATAATGCAAAATTCCATTATGATGTCATAATGTAAAAATTCCATTATGATGTCATAATGCAACATTCCATTATGATGTCATAATGCAACATTCCATTATGATGTCATAATGCAACATTCCATTATGATGTCATAATGCAACATTCCATTATGATGTCATAATGCAAAATTCCATTATGATGTCATAATGCAACATTCCATTATGATGTCATAATGTAACATTCCATTATGATGTCATAATGCAAAGTTCCATTATGATGTCATAATGTATAAATTCCATTATGATGTCATAATGCAACATTCCATAATGATGTCATAATGCAAAATTCCATTATGATGTCATAATGTAACATTCCATTATGATGTCATAATGCAAAGTTCCATTATGATGTCATAATGCCAAATTCCATTATGATGTCATAATGCCAAATTCCATTATGATGTCATAATGTAAAAATTCCATTATGATGTCATAATGCAACATTCCATTATGATGTCATAAAGTAAAAATTCCATTATGATGTCATAATGTAAAAATTCTATTATGTCATAATGCAAAATTCCATTATGATGTCATAATGCAACATTCCATTATGATGTCATAATGCAAAATTCCATTATGATGTCATAATGCAACATTCCATTATGATGTCATAATGTAAAAATTCCATTATGATGTCATAATGCAACATTCCATTATGATGTCATAAAGCAAAATTCCATTATGATGTCATAATGCAAAATTCCATTATGATGTCATAATGTAAAAATTCCATTATGATGTCATAATGCAAAATTCCATTATGATGTCATAAAGTAAAAATTCCATTATGATGTCATAATGCAAAATTCCATTATGATGTCATAAAGTAAAAATTCCATTATGATGTCATAATGCAACATTCCATTATGATGTCATAATGTAAAAATTCCATTATGATGTCATAATGCAACATTCCATTATGATGTCATAATGCAAAATTCCATTATGATGTCATAATGCCAAATTCCATTATGATGTCATAATGCAACATTCCATTATGATGTCATAATGCCAAATTCCATTATGATGTCATAATGCAACATTCCATTATGATGTCATAATGCAAAATTCCATTATGATGTCATAATGCAAAATTCCATTATGATGTCATAATGCAACATTCCATTATGATGTCATAATGTAAAAATTCCATTATGATGTCATAATGCAACATTCCATTATGATGTCATAATGCAAAATTCCATTATGATGTCATAATGCCAAATTCCATTATGATGTCATAATGCAACATTCCATTATGATGTCATAATGCAAAATTCCATTATGATGTCATAATGTAAAAATTCCATTATGGTGTCATAATGCAACATTCCATTATGATGTCATAATGCAAAATTCCATTATGATGTCATAATGCAACATTCCATTATGATGTCATAAAGTAAAAATTCCATTATGATGTCATAATGTAAAAATTCTATTATGATGTCATAATGCAAAATTCCATTATGATGTCATAATGCAACATTCCATTATGATGTCATAATGTAAAAATTCCATTATGATGTCATAATGCAACATTCCATTATGATGTCATAATGTAAAAATTCCATTATGATGTCATAATGCAAAATTCCATTATGATGTCATAATGCAACATTCCATTATGATGTCATAATGTAAAAATTCCATTATGATGTCATAATGCAACATTCCATTATGATGTCATAATGCAAAATTCCATTATGATGTCATAATGCAAAATTCCATTATGATGTCATAATGTAAAAATTCCATTATGATGTCATAATGCAAAATTCCATTATGATGTCATAATGCAAAATTCCATTATGATGTCATAATGCAACATTCCATTATGATGTCATAAAGTAAAAATTCCATTATGATGTCATAATGTAAAAATTATATTATGATGTCATAATGCAAAATTCCATTATGATGTCATAATGTAAAAATTCCATTATGATGTCATAATGCAACATTCCATTATGATGTCATAAAGTAAAAATTCCATTATGATGTCATAATGTAAAAATTCTATTATGATGTCATAATGCAAAATTCCATTATGATGTCATAATGCAACATTCCATTATGATGTCATAATGCAAAATTCCATTATGATGTCATAATGCAACATTCCATTATGATGTCATAATGCAAAATTCCATTATGATGTCATAATGCAAAATTCCATTATGATGTCATAATGTAAAAATTCCATTATGATGTCATAATGCAACATTCCATTATGATGTCATAAAGTAAAAATTCCATTATGATGTCATAATGTAAAAATTCTATTATGATGTCATAATGCAAAATTCCATTATGATGTCATAATGCAACATTCCATTTTGATGTCATAATGCAAAATTCCATTATGATGTCATAATGCAACATTCCATTATGATGTCATAATGCAAAATTCCATTATGATGTCATAATGCAAAATTCCATTATGATGTCATAATGCCAAATTCCATTATGATGTCATAATACACAATTCCATTATGATGTCATAATGTAACATTCCATTATGATGTCATAATGCAACATTCCATTATGATGTCATAATGCAACATTCCATTATGATGTCATAATGTAACATTCCATTATGATGTCATAATGCAAAATTCCATTATGATGTCATAATGTAAAAATTCCATTATGATGTCATAATGCAACATTCCATTATGATGTCATAATGTAACATTCCATTATGATGTCATAATGCAAAATTCCATTGTGATGTCATAATGCAAAATTCCATTATGATGTCATAATGTAAAATTCCATTATGATGTCATAATGCAACATTCCATTATGATGTCATAATGCAACATTCCATTATGATGTCATAATGCAACATTCCATTATGATGTCATAATGTAAAAAATCCATTATGATGTCATAATGCAACATTCCATTATGATGTCATAATGCAACATTCCATTATGATGTCATAAAGCAAAATTCCATTATGATGTCATAAAGTAAAAATTCCATTATGATGTCATAATGCAACATTCCATTATGATGTCATAATGCAAAATTCCATTATGATGTCATAATGCAACATTCCATTATGATGTCATAATGCAAAATTCAATTATGATGTCATAATGTAACATTCCATTATGATGTCATAATGCAAAATTCCATTATGTCATAATGTAAAAATTCCATTATGATGTCATAATGCAAAATTCCATTATGATGTCATAATGCAACATTCCATTATGATGTCATAATGCAAAATTCCATTATGATGTCATAATGCAACATTCCATTATGATGTCATAATGCAAAATTCCATTATGATGTCATAATGTAAAAATTCCATTATGATGTCATAATGCAACATTCCATTATGATGTCATAATGCAACATTCCATTATGATGTCATAAAGCAAAATTCCATTATGATGTCATAATGCGACATTCCATTATGATGTCATAATGCAAAATTCAATTATGATGTCATAATGTAACATTCCATTATGATGTCATAATGCAAAATTCCATTATGATGTCATAATGCAAAATTCCATTATGATGTCATAATGTAAAAATTCCATTATGATGTCATAATGTAACATTCCATTATGATGTCATAATGCAACATTCCATTATGATGTCATAATGCAACATTCCATTATGATGTCATAATGCAACATTCCATTATGATGTCATAATGCAAAATTCCATTATGATGTCATAATGCAACATTCCATTATGATGTCATAATGCAAAATTCCATTATGATGTCATAATGTAACATTCCATTATGATGTCATAATGCAAAATTCCATTGTGATGTCATAATGTAAAAATTCCATTATGATGTCATAATGCAACATTCCATTATGATGTCATAATGCAACATTCCATTATGATGTCATAATTTAACTTACCATTATGATGTCATAATGCAAAATTCCATTATGATGTCATAATGCCAAATTCCATTATGATGTCATAATGTAACATTCCATTATGATGTCATAATGCAAAATTCCATTATGATGTCATAATGTAAAAATTCCATTATGATGTCATAATGCAACATTCCATTATGATGTCATAATGCAACATTCCATTATGATGTCATAATGTAAAAATTCCATTATGATGTCATAATGCAACATTCCATTATGATGTCATAATGCAACATTCCATTATGATGTCATAATGCAACATTCCATTATGATGTCATAAAGCAAAATTCCATTATGATGTCATAATGTAACATTCCATTATGATGTCATAATGCAACATTCCATTATGATGTCATAATGCAAAATTCCATTATGATGTCATAATGTAACATTCCATTATGATGTCATAATGCAACATTCCATTATGATGTCATAATGCAAAATTCCATTATGATGTCATAATGTAAAAATTCCATTATGATGTCATAATGCAACATTCCATTATGATGTCATAATGCAACATTCCATTATGATGTCATAATGCAACATTCCATTATGATGTCATAATGCAACATTCCATTATGATGTCATAATGCAAAATTCCATTATGATGTCATAATGCAACATTCCATTATGATGTCATAATGTAACATTCCATTATGATGTCATAATGCAAAGTTCCATTATGATGTCATAATGTATAAATTCCATTATGATGTCATAATGCAACATTCCATTATGATGTCATAATGCAAAATTCCATTATGATGTCATAATGCAACATTCCATTATGATGTCATAATGTAAAAATTCCATTATGATGTCATAATGCAACATTCCATTATGATGTCATAAAGCAAAATTCCATTATGATGTCATAATGCAAAATTCCATTATGATGTCATAATGTAAAAATTCCATTATGATGTCATAATGCAAAATTCCATTATGATGTCATAAAGTAAAAATTCCATTATGATGTCATAATGCAAAATTCCATTATGATGTCATAAAGTAAAAATTCCATTATGATGTCATAATGCAACATTCCATTATGATGTCATAATGCAAAATTCCATGATGTCATAATGTAAAAATTATATTATGATGTCATAATGCAAAATTCCATTATGATGTCATAATGCAAAATTCCATTATGATGTCATAATGTAAAAATTCCATTATGATGTCATAATGCAACATTCCATTATGATGTCATAATGCAAATATCCATTATGATGTCATAATGCAACATTCCATTATGATGTCATAATGTAAAAATTCCATTATGATGTCATAATGCAACATTCCATTATGATGTCATAAAGCAAAATTCCATTATGATGTCATAATGCAAAATTCCATTATGATGTCATAATGTAAAAATTCCATTATGATGTCATAATGCAAAATTCCATTATGATGTCATAAAGTAAAAATTCCATTATGATGTCATAATGCAAAATTCCATTATGATGTCATAAAGTAAAAATTCCATTATGATGTCATAATGCAACATTCCATTATGATGTCATAATGTAAAAATTCCATTATGATGTCATAATGCAAAATTCCATTATGATGTCATAATGCCAAATTCCATTATGATGTCATAATGCAAAATTCCATTATGATGTCATAATGCAAAATTCCATTATGATGTCATAATGTAAAAATTCCATTATGATGTCATAATGCAACATTCCATTATGATGTCATAATGCAACATTCCATTATGATGTCATAATGCAACATTCCATTATGATGTCATAATGCAACATTCCATTATGATGTCATAATGCAAAATTCCATTATGATGTCATAATGCAACATTCCATTATGATGTCATAATGTAACATTCCATTATGATGTCATAATGCAAAGTTCCATTATGATGTCATAATGTATAAATTCCATTATGATGTCATAATGCAACATTCCATAATGATGTCATAATGCAAAATTCCATTATGATGTCATAATGTAACATTCCATTATGATGTCATAATGCAAAGTTCCATTATGATGTCATAATGCCAAATTCCATTATGATGTCATAATGCCAAATTCCATTATGATGTCATAATGTAAAAATTCCATTATGATGTCATAATGCAACATTCCATTATGATGTCATAAAGTAAAAATTCCATTATGATGTCATAATGTAAAAATTCTATTATGTCATAATGCAAAATTCCATTATGATGTCATAATGCAACATTCCATTATGATGTCATAATGCAAAATTCCATTATGATGTCATAATGCAACATTCCATTATGATGTCATAATGTAAAAATTCCATTATGATGTCATAATGCAACATTCCATTATGATGTCATAAAGCAAAATTCCATTATGATGTCATAATGCAAAATTCCATTATGATGTCATAATGTAAAAATTCCATTATGATGTCATAATGCAAAATTCCATTATGATGTCATAAAGTAAAAATTCCATTATGATGTCATAATGCAAAATTCCATTATGATGTCATAAAGTAAAAATTCCATTATGATGTCATAATGCAACATTCCATTATGATGTCATAATGTAAAAATTCCATTATGATGTCATAATGCAACATTCCATTATGATGTCATAATGCAAAATTCCATTATGATGTCATAATGCCAAATTCCATTATGATGTCATAATGCAACATTCCATTATGATGTCATAATGCCAAATTCCATTATGATGTCATAATGCAACATTCCATTATGATGTCATAATGCAAAATTCCATTATGATGTCATAATGCAAAATTCCATTATGATGTCATAATGCAACATTCCATTATGATGTCATAATGCAAAATTCCATTATGATGTCATAATGTAAAAATTCCATTATGGTGTCATAATGCAACATTCCATTATGATGTCATAATGCAAAATTCCATTATGATGTCATAATGCAACATTCCATTATGATGTCATAAAGTAAAAATTCCATTATGATGTCATAATGTAAAAATTCTATTATGATGTCATAATGCAAAATTCCATTATGATGTCATAATGCAACATTCCATTATGATGTCATAATGTAAAAATTCCATTATGATGTCATAATGCAACATTCCATTATGATGTCATAATGTAAAAATTCCATTATGATGTCATAATGCAAAATTCCATTATGATGTCATAATGCAACATTCCATTATGATGTCATAATGTAAAAATTCCATTATGATGTCATAATGCAACATTCCATTATGATGTCATAATGCAAAATTCCATTATGATGTCATAATGCAAAATTCCATTATGATGTCATAATGTAAAAATTCCATTATGATGTCATAATGCAAAATTCCATTATGATGTCATAATGCAAAATTCCATTATGATGTCATAATGCAACATTCCATTATGATGTCATAAAGTAAAAATTCCATTATGATGTCATAATGTAAAAATTATATTATGATGTCATAATGCAAAATTCCATTATGATGTCATAATGTAAAAATTCCATTATGATGTCATAATGCAACATTCCATTATGATGTCATAAAGTAAAAATTCCATTATGATGTCATAATGTAAAAATTCTATTATGATGTCATAATGCAAAATTCCATTATGATGTCATAATGCAACATTCCATTATGATGTCATAATGCAAAATTCCATTATGATGTCATAATGCAACATTCCATTATGATGTCATAATGCAAAATTCCATTATGATGTCATAATGCAAAATTCCATTATGATGTCATAATGTAAAAATTCCATTATGATGTCATAATGCAACATTCCATTATGATGTCATAAAGTAAAAATTCCATTATGATGTCATAATGTAAAAATTCTATTATGATGTCATAATGCAAAATTCCATTATGATGTCATAATGCAACATTCCATTTTGATGTCATAATGCAAAATTCCATTATGATGTCATAATGCAACATTCCATTATGATGTCATAATGCAAAATTCCATTATGATGTCATAATGCAAAATTCCATTATGATGTCATAATGCCAAATTCCATTATGATGTCATAATACACAATTCCATTATGATGTCATAATGTAACATTCCATTATGATGTCATAATGCAACATTCCATTATGATGTCATAATGCAACATTCCATTATGATGTCATAATGTAACATTCCATTATGATGTCATAATGCAAAATTCCATTATGATGTCATAATGTAAAAATTCCATTATGATGTCATAATGCAACATTCCATTATGATGTCATAATGTAACATTCCATTATGATGTCATAATGCAAAATTCCATTGTGATGTCATAATGCAAAATTCCATTATGATGTCATAATGTAAAATTCCATTATGATGTCATAATGCAACATTCCATTATGATGTCATAATGCAACATTCCATTATGATGTCATAATGCAACATTCCATTATGATGTCATAATGTAAAAAATCCATTATGATGTCATAATGCAACATTCCATTATGATGTCATAATGCAACATTCCATTATGATGTCATAAAGCAAAATTCCATTATGATGTCATAAAGTAAAAATTCCATTATGATGTCATAATGCAACATTCCATTATGATGTCATAATGCAAAATTCCATTATGATGTCATAATGCAACATTCCATTATGATGTCATAATGCAAAATTCAATTATGATGTCATAATGTAACATTCCATTATGATGTCATAATGCAAAATTCCATTATGTCATAATGTAAAAATTCCATTATGATGTCATAATGCAAAATTCCATTATGATGTCATAATGCAACATTCCATTATGATGTCATAATGCAAAATTCCATTATGATGTCATAATGCAACATTCCATTATGATGTCATAATGCAAAATTCCATTATGATGTCATAATGTAAAAATTCCATTATGATGTCATAATGCAACATTCCATTATGATGTCATAATGCAACATTCCATTATGATGTCATAAAGCAAAATTCCATTATGATGTCATAATGCGACATTCCATTATGATGTCATAATGCAAAATTCAATTATGATGTCATAATGTAACATTCCATTATGATGTCATAATGCAAAATTCCATTATGATGTCATAATGCAAAATTCCATTATGATGTCATAATGTAAAAATTCCATTATGATGTCATAATGTAACATTCCATTATGATGTCATAATGCAACATTCCATTATGATGTCATAATGCAACATTCCATTATGATGTCATAATGCAACATTCCATTATGATGTCATAATGCAAAATTCCATTATGATGTCATAATGCAACATTCCATTATGATGTCATAATGCAAAATTCCATTATGATGTCATAATGTAACATTCCATTATGATGTCATAATGCAAAATTCCATTGTGATGTCATAATGTAAAAATTCCATTATGATGTCATAATGCAACATTCCATTATGATGTCATAATGCAACATTCCATTATGATGTCATAATGCAACTTACCATTATGATGTCATAATGCAAAATTCCATTATGATGTCATAATGCCAAATTCCATTATGATGTCATAATGTAACATTCCATTATGATGTCATAATGCAAAATTCCATTATGATGTCATAATGTAAAAATTCCATTATGATGTAATAATGCAACATTCCATTATGATGTCATAATGCAACATTCCATTATGATGTCATAATGTAAAAATTCCATTATGATGTCATAATGCAACATTCCATTATGATGTCATAATGCAACATTCCATTATGATGTCATAATGCAACATTCCATTATGATGTCATAAAGCAAAATTCCATTATGATGTCATAATGTAACATTCCATTATGATGTCATAATGCAACATTCCATTATGATGTCATAATGCAAAATTCCATTATGATGTCATAATGTAACATTCCATTATGATGTCATAATGCAACATTCCATTATGATGTCATAATGCAAAATTCCATTATGATGTCATAATGTAAAAATTCCATTATGATGTCATAATGCAACATTCCATTATGATGTCATAATGCAACATTCCATTATGATGTCATAATGCAACATTCCATTATGATGTCATAATGCAAAATTCCATTATGATGTCATAATGTAAAAATTCCATTATGATGTCATAATGCAAAATTCCATTATGATGTCATAATGCAACATTCCATTATGATGTCATAATGCAAAATTCCATTATGATGTCATAATGTAACATTCCATTATAATGTCATAATGCAAAATTCCATTATGATGTCATAATGCAAAATTCCATTATGATGTCATAATGTAAAAATTCCATTATGATGTCATAATGCAACATTCCATTATGATGTCATAATGTAAAAATTCCATTATGATGTTATAATGCAACATTCCATTATGATGTCATAATGCAACATTCCATTATGATGTCATAATGCAAAATTCCATTATGATGTCATAATGCAACATTCCATTATGATGTCATAATGCAAAATTCCATTATGATGTCATAATGTAACATTCCATTATGATGTCATAATGCAAAGTTCCATTATGATGTCATAATGTAAAAATTCCATTATGATGTCATAATGTAAAAATTCCATTATGATGTCATAATGCAACATTCCATTATGACATAATGGAATTTTTACATTATGACATCATAATTTAACATTCCATTATGATGTCATAATGCAAAATTCCATTATGATGTCATAATGCAAAGTTCCATTATGATGTCATAATGCAAAATTCCATTATGATGTCATAATGCAAAGTTCCATTATGATGTCATAATGTAAAAATTCTATTATGATGTCATAATGCAAAATTCCATTATGATGTCATAATACAAAATTCCATTATGATGTCATAATGTAACATTCCATTATGATGTCATAATGCAACATTCCATTATGATGTCATAATGTAACATTCCATTATGATGTCATAATGCAACATTCCATTATGATGTCATAATGCAACATTCCATTATGATGTCATAATGCAACATTCCATTATGATGTCATAATGTAACATTCCATTATGATGTCATAATGCAAAATTCCATTATGATGTCATAATGTAACATTCCATTATGATGTCATAATGCAAAATTCCATTATGATGTCATAATGCAACATTCCATTATGATGTCATAATGCAAAATTCCATTATGATGTCATAATGCAACATTCCATTATGATGTCATAATGCAACATTCCATTATGATGTCATAATGCAAAATTCCATTATGATGTCATAATGTAACATTCCATTATGATGTCATAATGCAAAATTCCATTGTGATGTCATAATGTAAAAATTCCATTATGATGTCATAATGCAACATTCCAATAAGATGTCATAATGCAACATTCCATTATGATGTCATAATTCAACATTCCATTATGATGTCATAATGCAAAATTCCATTACGATGTCATAATGTAACATTCCATTATGATGTCATAATGCAACATTCCATTATGATGTCATAATGCAAAATTCCATTATGATATTATAATGCAACATTCCATTATGAAGTCATAATATAACATTCCATTATGATGTCATAATGCAAAATTCCATTATGATGTCATAATGTAAAAATTCTATTATGATGTCATAATGCAAAATTCCATTATGATGTCATAATACAAAATTCCATTATGATGTCATAATGTAACATTCCATTATGATGTCATAATGCAACATTCCATTATGATGTCATAATGTAACATTCCATTATGATGTCATAATGCAAAATTCCATTATGATGTCATAATGTAAAAATTCCATTATGATGTCATAATGCAAAATTCCATTATGATGTCATAATGCAACATTCCATTATGATGTCATAATGTAACATTCCATTATGATGTCATAATGCAAAATTCCATTATGATGTCATAAAGTAAAAATTCCATTATGATGTCATAATGTAAAAATTCTATTATGATGTCATAATGCAAAATTCCATTATGATGTCATAATGCTACATTCCATTATGATGTCATAATGCAAAATTCCATTATGATGTCATAATGCAACATTCCATTATGATGTCATAATGCAAAATTCCATTATGATGTCATAATGTAAAAATTCCATTATGATGTCATAATGCAAAATTCCATTATGATGTCATAATACACAATTCCATTATGATGTCATAATGTAAAATTCCATTATGATGTCATAATGTAAAAATTCCATTATGATGTCATAATGTAACATTCCATTATGATGTCATAATGCAACATTCCATTATGATGTCATAATGCAACATTCCATTATGATGTCATAATGCAAAATTCCATTATGATGTCATAATGCAACATTCCATTATGATGTCATAATGTAAAAATTCCATTATGATGTCATAATGCAACATTCCATTATGATGTCATAATGCAAAATTCCATTATGATGTCATAATGCAACATTCCATTATGATGTCATAATGCAAAATTCCATTATGATGTCATAATGCAAAATTCCATTATGATGTCATAATGCAACATTCCATTATGATGTCATAATGCAAAATTCCATTATGATGTCATAATGTAAAAATTCCATTATGATGTCATAATGCAACATTCCATTATGATGTCATAATGCAAAATTCCATTATGATGTCATAATGCCAAATTCCATTATGATGTCATAATGCAACATTCCATTATGATGTCATAATGCAAAATTCCATTATGATGTCATAATGTAAAAATTCTATTATGATGTCATAATGCAACATTCCATTATGACATAATGGAATTTTTACATTATGACATCATAATGTAACATTCCATTATGATGTCATAATGCAACATTCCATTATGATGTCATAATGCAAAATTCCATTATGATGTCATAATGCAACATTCCATTATGATGTCATAATGTAAAAATTCCATTATGATGTCATAATGCAATATTCCATTATAATGTCATAATGCAAAATTCCATTATGATGTCATAATGCAACATTCCATTATGATGTCATAATGCAACATTCCATTATGATGTCATAATGCAAAATTCCATTATGATGTCATAATGTAAAAATTCCATTATGATGTCATAATGCAACATTCCATTATGATGTCATAATGCAAAATTCCATTATGATGTCATAATGCAACATTCCATTATGATGTCATAAAGTAAAAATTCCATTATGATGTCATAATGTAAAAATTCTATTATGATGTCATAATGCAAAATTCCATTATGATGTCATAATGCAACATTCCATTATGATGTCATAAAGTAAAAATTCCATTATGATGTCATAATGTAAAAATTCTATTATGATGTCATAATGCAAAATTCCATTATGATGTCATAATGCAACATTCCATTATGATGTCAATGCAAAATTCCATTATGATGTCATAATGCCAAATTCCATTATGATGTCATAATGCAACATTCCATTATGATGTCATAATGCAAAATTCCATTATGATGTCATAATGCAAAATTCCATTATGATGTCATAATGCCAAATTCCATTATGATGTCATAATGCAACATTCCATTATGATGTATCATAATGTAACATTCCATTATGATGTCATAATGCAACATTCCATTATGATGTCATAAAGTAAAAATTCCATTATGATGTCATAATGTAAAAATTCTATTATGATGTCATAATGCAAAATTCCATTATGATGTCATAATGCAACATTCCATTATGATGTCATAATGCAAAATTCCATTATGACATAATGGAATTTTTACATTATGACATCATAATGTAACATTCCATTATGATGTCATAATGCAAAATTCCATTATGATGTCATAAAGTAAAAATTCCATTATGATGTCATAATGTAAAAATTCTATTATGATGCCATAATGCAAAATTCCATTATGATGTCATAATGCAACATTCCATTATGATGTCAATGCAAAATTCCATTATGATGTCATAATGCAACATTCCATTATGATGTCATAATGTAAAAATTCCATTATGATGTCATAATGCAACATTCCATTATGATGTCATAATGCAAAATTATATTATGTCATAATGCAAAATTCCATTATGATGTCATAATGCAACATTCCATTATGATGTCATAATGCAAAATTCCATTATATGTCATAATGTAACATTCCATTATGATGTCATAATGCAAAATTCCATTGTGATGTCATAATGTAAAAATTCCATTATGATGTCATAATGCAACATTCCATTATGATGTCATAATGCAACATTCCATTATGATGTCATAATGCAACATTCCATTATGATGTCATAATGCAAAATTCCATTATGATGTCATAATGCCAAATTCCATTATGATGTCATAATGCAACATTCCATTATGATGTCATAATGCAAAATTCCATTATGATGTCATAATGTAAAAATTCCATTATGATGTCATAATGCAACATTCCATTATGATGTCATAATGCAAAATTCCATTATGATGTCATAATGTAAAAATTCCATTATGATGTCATAATGCAAAATTCCATTATGATGTCATAATGTAAAAATTCTATTATGATGTCATAATGCAAAATTCCATTATGATGTCATAATGCAAAATGCCATTATGATGTCATAATGCAACATTCCATTATGATGTCATAATGCAAAATTCCATTATGATGTCATAATGTAACATTCCATTATGATGTCATAATGCAAAATTCCATTATGATGTCATAATGTAACATTCCATCATGATGTCATAATGCAAAATTCCATTATGAAGTCAAAATGTAAAATTCCATTATGATGTCATAATGCAAAATTCCATTATGATGTCATAATGTAACATTCCATTATGATGTCATAATGCAAAATTCCATTATGATGTCATAATGCAAAATTCCATTATGATGTCATAATGTAAAAATTCCATTATGATGTCATAATGCAACATTCCATTATGATGTCACAATGCAAAATTCCATTATGATGTCATAATGCAACATTCCATTATGATGTCATAATGCAACATTCCATTATGATGTCATAATGCAAAATTCCATTATGATGTCATAATGCAACATTCCATTATGATGTCATAATGCAAAATTCCATTATATGTCATAATGTAACATTCCATTATGATGTCATAATGCAAAATTCCATTATGATGTCATAATGCAACATTCCATTATGATGTCATAATGCAACATTCCATTATGATGTCATAATGCAACATTCCATTATGATGTCATAATGCAAAATTCCATTATGATGTCATAATGCAACGTTCCATTATGATGTCATAATGCAAAATTCCATTATGATGTCATAATGTAACATTCCATTATGATGTCATAATGCAAAATTCCATTGTGATGTCATAATGTAAAAATTCCATTATGATGTCATAATGCAACATTCCATTATGATGTCATAATGCAACTTACCATTATGATGTCATAATGTAAAAATTCCATTATGATGTCATAATGCAACATTCCATTATGATGTCATAATGCAACATTCCATTATGATGTCATAATGTAAAAATTCCATTATGATGTCATAATGCAACATTCCATTATGATGTCATAATGCAACATTCCATTATGATGGCATAATGCAAAATTCCATTATGATGTCATAATGTAAAAATTCCATTATGATGTCATAATGCAAAATTCAATTATGATGTCATAATGTAAAAATTCCATTATGATGTCATAATGCAAAAATCCATTATGATGTCATAATGTAACATCCCATTATGATGTCATAATGCAAAATTCCATTATGTCATAATGTAAAATTCCATTATGATGTCATAATGCAAAATTCCATTATGATGTCACAATGCAAAATTCCATTAGGATGTCATAATGTAAAATTCCATTATGATGTCATAATGTAACATTCCATTATGATGTCATAATGCAAAATTCCATTATGAGGTCAAAATGTAAAATTCCATTATGATGTCATAATGCAAAATTCCATTATGATGTCATAATGTAACATTCCATTATGATGTCATAATGCAAAATTCCATTATGATGTCATAATGCAAAATTCCATTATGATGTCATAATGTAAAAATTCCATTATGATGTCATAATGTAACATTCCATTATGATGTCATAATGCAACATTCCATTATGATGTCATAATGCAACATTCCATTATGATGTCATAATGCAACATTCCATTATGATGTCATAATGCAAAATTCCATTATGATGTCATAATGCAACATTCCATTATGATGTCATAATGCAAAATTCCATTATGACGTCATAATGTAACATTCCATTATGATGTCATAATGCAAAATTCCATTGTGATGTCATAATGTAAAAATTCCATTATGATGTCATAATGCAACATTCCATTATGATGTCATAATGCAACATTCCATTATGATGTCATAATGCAACTTACCATTATGATGTCATAATGCAAAATTCCATTATGATGTCATAATGCCAAATTCCATTATGATGTCATAATGCAACATTCCATTATGATGTCATAATGCAAAATTCCATTATGATGTCATAATGTAAAAATTCCATTATGATGTCATAATGCAACATTCCATTATGATGTCATAATGCAAAATTCCATTATGATGTCATAATGTAAAAATTCCATTATGATGTCATAATGTAAAATTCCATTATGATGTCATAATGTAAAAATTCCATTATGATGTCATAATGCAAAATGCCATTATGATGTCATAATGTAAAAATTGAATTATGATGTCATAATGCAACATTCCATTATGATGTCAAAATGTAACATTCCATTATGATGTCATAATGCAAAATTCAATTATGATGTCATAATGTAAAAATTCCATTATGATGTCATAATGCAACATTCCATTATGATGTCATAATGCAACTTACCATTATGATGTCATAATGCAAAATTCCATTATGATGTCATAATGCCAAATTCCATTATGATGTCATAATGCAACATTCCATTATGATGTCATAATGTAAAAATTCCATTATGATGTCATAATGCAACATTCCATTATGATGTCATAATGCAAAATTCCATTATGATGTCATAATGTAAAAATTCCATTATGATGCCATAATGCAAAATTCCATTATGATGTCATAATGTAAAAATTCTATTATGATGTCATAATGCAAAATTACATTATGATGTCATAATGTAAAAATTGAATTATGATGTCATAATGCAAAATGCCATTATGATGTCATAATGTAAAAATTGAATTATGATGTCATAATGCAAAATTTTATTATGATGTCATAATGTAACATTCCATTATGATGTCCTAATGCAAAATTCCATTATGATGTCATAATGCAAAATTCCATTATGATGTCATAATGCAACATTCCATTATGAAGTCATAATATAACATTCCATTATGATGTCATAATGCAACATTCCATTATGATGTCATAATGCAACATTCCATTATGATGTCATAATGCAACATTCCATTATGATGTCATAATGCAAAATTCCATTATGATGTCATAGTGCAACATTCCATTATGATGTCATAATGCAAAATTCCATTATGATGTCATAATGTAACATTCCATTATGATGTCATAATGCAAAATTCCATTGTGATGTCATAATGTAAAAATTCCATTATGATGTCATAATGCAACATTCCATTATGATGTCATAATGCAACATTCCATTATGATGTCATAATGTAAAAATTCTATTATGATGTCATAATGAAAAATTCCATTATGATGTCATAATGCCAAATTCCATTATGATGTCATAATGCAACATTCCATTATGATGTCATAATGCAAAATTCCATTATGATGTCATAATGTAAAAATTCCATTATGATGTCATAATGCAACATTCCATTATGATGTCATAATGTAAAAATTCCATTATGATGTCATAATGCAAAATTCCATTATGATGTCATAATGTAAAAATTCCATTATGATGTCAATGCAAAATGCCATTATGATGTCATAATGTAAAAATTGAATTATGATGTCATAATGCAACATTCCATTATGATGTCAAAATGTAACATTCCATTATGATGTCATAATGCAAAATTCAATTATGATGCCATAATGTAAAAATTCCATTATGATGTCATAATTAGAGATGAGCGAACACGTTCCGCCCCGCCCCTTTTTCGCCCGAACACCGAACTTTGCGAACACCTCGGTGTTCGGGCGAAAAAGTTCGGGGGCCGCCGTGGCAGCGCGGGGGGGTGCGGCGGGGAGCGGGGGGGAGAGGGAGAGAGAGAGGGCTCCCCCCTGTTCCCCGCTACTGCCGCCCGCGCCGCCGCGCATCTCCCCGCCCCCCCGCGGGACACGGACACTTACGCGCGAACACTCCAGTGTTCGCTAAAGCCGGTGTCCGGGTGCGGATGTGTCCGTTACGGACACGTTCGCTCATCTCTAGTCATAATGCAAAATTCCATTATGATGTCATAATGCAAAATTCCATTATGATGTCATAATGTAAAAATTCCATTATGATGTCATAATGCAACATTCCATTATGATGTCATAATGCGACATTCCATTATGATGTCATAATGCAAAATTCAATTATGATGTCATAATGTAACATTCCATTATGATGTCATAATGCAAAATTCCATTGTGATGTCATAATGTAAAAATTCCATTATGATGTCATAATGCAACATTCCATTATGATGTCATAATGTAACATTCCATTATGATGTCATAATGCAAAATTCCATTGTGATGTCATAATGCAAAATTCCATTATGATGTCATAATGTAAAATTCCATTATGATGTCATAATGCAACATTCCATTATGATGTCATAATGCAACATTCCATTATGATGTCATAATGTAACATTCCATTATGATGTCATAATGCAAAATTCCATTATGATGTCATAATGTAAAAATTCCATTATGATGTCATAATGCAACATTCCATTATGATGTCATAATGCAACATTCCATTATGATGTCATAATGTAAAAATTCCATTATGATGTCATAATGCAACATTCCATTATGATGTCATAATGCAACATTCCATTATGATGTCATAAAGCAAAATTCCATTATGATGTCATAAAGTAAAAATTCCATTATGATGTCATAATGCAACATTCCATTATGATGTCATAATGCAAAATTCCATTATGATGTCATAATGCAACATTCCATTATGATGTCATAATGCAAAATTCAATTATGATGTCATAATGTAACATTCCATTATGATGTCATAATGCAAAATTCCATTATGTCATAATGTAAAAATTCCATTATGATGTCATAATGCAACATTCCATTATGATGTCATAATGCAAAATTCCATTATGATGTCATAATGCAACATTCCATTATGATGTCATAATGCAAAATTCCATTATGATGTCATAATGTAACATTCCATTATGATGTCATAATGCAAAATTCCATTATGATGTCATAATGTAAAAATTCCATTATGATGTCATAATGCAACATTCCATTATGATGTCATAATGCAACATTCCATTATGATGTCATAAAGCAAAATTCCATTATGATGTCATAATGCGACATTCCATTATGATGTCATAATGCAAAATTCAATTATGATGTCATAATGTAACATTCCATTATGATGTCATAATGCAAAATTCCATTATGATGTCATAATGCAAAATTCCATTATGATGTCATAATGTAAAAATTCCATTATGATGTCATAATGTAACATTCCATTATGATGTCATAATGCAACATTCCATTATGATGTCATAATGCAACATTCCATTATGATGTCATAATGCAACATTCCATTATGATGTCATAATGCAACATTCCATTATGATGTCATAATGCAACATTCCATTATGATGTCATAATGCAAAATTCCATTATGATGTCATAATGTAACATTCCATTATGATGTCATAATGCAAAATTCCATTGTGATGTCATAATGTAAAAATTCCATTATGATGTCATAATGCAACATTCCATTATGATGTCATAATGCAACATTCCATTATGATGTCATAATGCAACTTACCATTATGATGTCATAATGCAAAATTCCATTATGATGTCATAATGCCAAATTCCATTATGATGTCATAATGTAACATTCCATTATGATGTCATAATGCAAAATTCCATTATGATGTCATAATGTAAAAATTCCATTATGATGTCATAATGCAACATTCCATTATGATGTCATAATGCAACATTCCATTATGATGTCATAATGTAAAAATTCCATTATGATGTCATAATGCAACATTCCATTATGATGTCATAATGCAACATTCCATTATGATGTCATAATGCAACATTCCATTATGATGTCATAAAGCAAAATTCCATTATGATGTCATAATGTAACATTCCATTATGATGTCATAATGCAACATTCCATTATGATGTCATAATGCAAAATTCCATTATGATGTCATAATGTAACATTCCATTATGATGTCATAATGCAACATTCCATTATGATGTCATAATGCAAAATTCCATTATGATGTCATAATGTAAAAATTCCATTATGATGTCATAATGCAACATTCCATTATGATGTCATAATGCAACATTCCATTATGATGTCATAATGCAACATTCCATTATGATGTCATAATGCAAAATTCCATTATGATGTCATAATGTAAAAATTCCATTATGATGTCATAATGCAAAATTCCATTATGATGTCATAATGCAACATTCCATTATGATGTCATAATGCAAAATTCCATTATGATGTCATAATGTAACATTCCATTATAATGTCATAATGCAAAATTCCATTATGATGTCATAATGCAAAATTCCATTATGATGTCATAATGTAAAAATTCCATTATGATGTCATAATGCAACATTCCATTATGATGTCATAATGTAAAAATTCCATTATGATGTTATAATGCAACATTCCATTATGATGTCATAATGCAACATTCCATTATGATGTCATAATGCAAAATTCCATTATGATGTCATAATGCAACATTCCATTATGATGTCATAATGCAAAATTCCATTATGATGTCATAATGTAACATTCCATTATGATGTCATAATGCAAAGTTCCATTATGATGTCATAATGTAAAAATTCCATTATGATGTCATAATGTAAAAATTCCATTATGATGTCATAATGCAACATTCCATTATGACATAATGGAATTTTTACATTATGACATCATAATTTAACATTCCATTATGATGTCATAATGCAAAATTCCATTATGATGTCATAATGCAAAGTTCCATTATGATGTCATAATGCAAAATTCCATTATGATGTCATAATGCAAAGTTCCATTATGATGTCATAATGTAAAAATTCTATTATGATGTCATAATGCAAAATTCCATTATGATGTCATAATACAAAATTCCATTATGATGTCATAATGTAACATTCCATTATGATGTCATAATGCAACATTCCATTATGATGTCATAATGTAACATTCCATTATGATGTCATAATGCAACATTCCATTATGATGTCATAATGCAACATTCCATTATGATGTCATAATGCAACATTCCATTATGATGTCATAATGCAACATTCCATTATGATGTCATAATGCAAAATTCCATTATGATGTCATAATGTAACATTCCATTATGATGTCATAATGCAAAATTCCATTATGATGTCATAATGCAACATTCCATTATGATGTCATAATGCAAAATTCCATTATGATGTCATAATGCAACATTCCATTATGATGTCATAATGCAACATTCCATTATGATGTCATAATGCAAAATTCCATTATGATGTCATAATGTAACATTCCATTATGATGTCATAATGCAAAATTCCATTGTGATGTCATAATGTAAAAATTCCATTATGATGTCATAATGCAACATTCCAATAAGATGTCATAATGCAACATTCCATTATGATGTCATAATTCAACATTCCATTATGATGTCATAATGCAAAATTCCATTACGATGTCATAATGTAACATTCCATTATGATGTCATAATGCAACATTCCATTATGATGTCATAATGCAAAATTCCATTATGATATTATAATGCAACATTCCATTATGAAGTCATAATATAACATTCCATTATGATGTCATAATGCAAAATTCCATTATGATGTCATAATGTAAAAATTCTATTATGATGTCATAATGCAAAATTCCATTATGATGTCATAATACAAAATTCCATTATGATGTCATAATGTAACATTCCATTATGATGTCATAATGCAACATTCCATTATGATGTCATAATGTAACATTCCATTATGATGTCATAATGCAAAATTCCATTATGATGTCATAATGTAAAAATTCCATTATGATGTCATAATGCAAAATTCCATTATGATGTCATAATGCAACATTCCATTATGATGTCATAATGTAACATTCCATTATGATGTCATAATGCAAAATTCCATTATGATGTCATAAAGTAAAAATTCCATTATGATGTCATAATGTAAAAATTCTATTATGATGTCATAATGCAAAATTCCATTATGATGTCATAATGCTACATTCCATTATGATGTCATAATGCAAAATTCCATTATGATGTCATAATGCAACATTCCATTATGATGTCATAATGCAAAATTCCATTATGATGTCATAATGTAAAAATTCCATTATGATGTCATAATGCAAAATTCCATTATGATGTCATAATACACAATTCCATTATGATGTCATAATGTAAAATTCCATTATGATGTCATAATGTAAAAATTCCATTATGATGTCATAATGTAACATTCCATTATGATGTCATAATGCAACATTCCATTATGATGTCATAATGCAACATTCCATTATGATGTCATAATGCAAAATTCCATTATGATGTCATAATGCAACATTCCATTATGATGTCATAATGTAAAAATTCCATTATGATGTCATAATGCAACATTCCATTATGATGTCATAATGCAAAATTCCATTATGATGTCATAATGCAACATTCCATTATGATGTCATAATGCAAAATTCCATTATGATGTCATAATGCAAAATTCCATTATGATGTCATAATGCAACATTCCATTATGATGTCATAATGCAAAATTCCATTATGATGTCATAATGTAAAAATTCCATTATGATGTCATAATGCAACATTCCATTATGATGTCATAATGCAAAATTCCATTATGATGTCATAATGCCAAATTCCATTATGATGTCATAATGCAACATTCCATTATGATGTCATAATGCAAAATTCCATTATGATGTCATAATGTAAAAATTCTATTATGATGTCATAATGCAACATTCCATTATGACATAATGGAATTTTTACATTATGACATCATAATGTAACATTCCATTATGATGTCATAATGCAACATTCCATTATGATGTCATAATGCAAAATTCCATTATGATGTCATAATGCAACATTCCATTATGATGTCATAATGTAAAAATTCCATTATGATGTCATAATGCAATATTCCATTATAATGTCATAATGCAAAATTCCATTATGATGTCATAATGCAACATTCCATTATGATGTCATAATGCAACATTCCATTATGATGTCATAATGCAAAATTCCATTATGATGTCATAATGTAAAAATTCCATTATGATGTCATAATGCAACATTCCATTATGATGTCATAATGCAAAATTCCATTATGATGTCATAATGCAACATTCCATTATGATGTCATAAAGTAAAAATTCCATTATGATGTCATAATGTAAAAATTCTATTATGATGTCATAATGCAAAATTCCATTATGATGTCATAATGCAACATTCCATTATGATGTCATAAAGTAAAAATTCCATTATGATGTCATAATGTAAAAATTCTATTATGATGTCATAATGCAAAATTCCATTATGATGTCATAATGCAACATTCCATTATGATGTCAATGCAAAATTCCATTATGATGTCATAATGCCAAATTCCATTATGATGTCATAATGCAACATTCCATTATGATGTCATAATGCAAAATTCCATTATGATGTCATAATGTAAAAATTCCATTATGATGTCATAATGCAACATTCCATTATGATGTCATAATGCAAAATTCCATTATGATGTCATAATGCCAAATTCCATTATGATGTCATAATGCAACATTCCATTATGATGTATCATAATGTAACATTCCATTATGATGTCATAATGCAACATTCCATTATGATGTCATAAAGTAAAAATTCCATTATGATGTCATAATGTAAAAATTCTATTATGATGTCATAATGCAAAATTCCATTATGATGTCATAATGCAACATTCCATTATGATGTCATAATGCAAAATTCCATTATGACATAATGGAATTTTTACATTATGACATCATAATGTAACATTCCATTATGATGTCATAATGCAAAATTCCATTATGATGTCATAAAGTAAAAATTCCATTATGATGTCATAATGTAAAAATTCTATTATGATGCCATAATGCAAAATTCCATTATGATGTCATAATGCAACATTCCATTATGATGTCAATGCAAAATTCCATTATGATGTCATAATGCAACATTCCATTATGATGTCATAATGTAAAAATTCCATTATGATGTCATAATGCAACATTCCATTATGATGTCATAATGCAAAATTATATTATGTCATAATGCAAAATTCCATTATATGTCATAATGTAACATTCCATTATGATGTCATAATGCAAAATTCCATTGTGATGTCATAATGTAAAAATTCCATTATGATGTCATAATGCAACATTCCATTATGATGTCATAATGCAACATTCCATTATGATGTCATAATGCAACATTCCATTATGATGTCATAATGCAAAATTCCATTATGATGTCATAATGCCAAATTCCATTATGATGTCATAATGCAACATTCCATTATGATGTCATAATGCAAAATTCCATTATGATGTCATAATGTAAAAATTCCATTATGATGTCATAATGCAACATTCCATTATGATGTCATAATGCAAAATTCCATTATGATGTCATAATGTAAAAATTCCATTATGATGTCATAATGCAAAATTCCATTATGATGTCATAATGTAAAAATTCTATTATGATGTCATAATGCAAAATTCCATTATGATGTCATAATGCAAAATGCCATTATGATGTCATAATGCAACATTCCATTATGATGTCATAATGCAAAATTCCATTATGATGTCATAATGTAACATTCCATTATGATGTCATAATGCAAAATTCCATTATGATGTCATAATGTAACATTCCATCATGATGTCATAATGCAAAATTCCATTATGAAGTCAAAATGTAAAATTCCATTATGATGTCATAATGCAAAATTCCATTATGATGTCATAATGTAACATTCCATTATGATGTCATAATGCAAAATTCCATTATGATGTCATAATGCAAAATTCCATTATGATGTCATAATGTAAAAATTCCATTATGATGTCATAATGCAACATTCCATTATGATGTCACAATGCAAAATTCCATTATGATGTCATAATGCAACATTCCATTATGATGTCATAATGCAACATTCCATTATGATGTCATAATGCAAAATTCCATTATGATGTCATAATGCAACATTCCATTATGATGTCATAATGCAAAATTCCATTATATGTCATAATGTAACATTCCATTATGATGTCATAATGCAAAATTCCATTATGATGTCATAATGCAACATTCCATTATGATGTCATAATGCAACATTCCATTATGATGTCATAATGCAACATTCCATTATGATGTCATAATGCAAAATTCCATTATGATGTCATAATGCAACGTTCCATTATGATGTCATAATGCAAAATTCCATTATGATGTCATAATGTAACATTCCATTATGATGTCATAATGCAAAATTCCATTGTGATGTCATAATGTAAAAATTCCATTATGATGTCATAATGCAACATTCCATTATGATGTCATAATGCAACTTACCATTATGATGTCATAATGCAAAATTCCATTATGATGTCATAATGCCAAATTCCATTATGATGTCATAATGTAACATTCCATTATGATGTCATAATGCAAAATTCCATTATGATGTCATAATGTAAAAATTCCATTATGATGTCATAATGCAACATTCCATTATGATGTCATAATGCAACATTCCATTATGATGTCATAATGTAAAAATTCCATTATGATGTCATAATGCAACATTCCATTATGATGTCATAATGCAACATTCCATTATGATGGCATAATGCAAAATTCCATTATGATGTCATAATGTAAAAATTCCATTATGATGTCATAATGCAAAATTCAATTATGATGTCATAATGTAAAAATTCCATTATGATGTCATAATGCAAAAATCCATTATGATGTCATAATGTAACATCCCATTATGATGTCATAATGCAAAATTCCATTATGTCATAATGTAAAATTCCATTATGATGTCATAATGCAAAATTCCATTATGATGTCACAATGCAAAATTCCATTAGGATGTCATAATGTAAAATTCCATTATGATGTCATAATGTAACATTCCATTATGATGTCATAATGCAAAATTCCATTATGAGGTCAAAATGTAAAATTCCATTATGATGTCATAATGCAAAATTCCATTATGATGTCATAATGTAACATTCCATTATGATGTCATAATGCAAAATTCCATTATGATGTCATAATGCAAAATTCCATTATGATGTCATAATGTAAAAATTCCATTATGATGTCATAATGTAACATTCCATTATGATGTCATAATGCAACATTCCATTATGATGTCATAATGCAACATTCCATTATGATGTCATAATGCAACATTCCATTATGATGTCATAATGCAAAATTCCATTATGATGTCATAATGCAACATTCCATTATGATGTCATAATGCAAAATTCCATTATGATGTCATAATGTAACATTCCATTATGATGTCATAATGCAAAATTCCATTGTGATGTCATAATGTAAAAATTCCATTATGATGTCATAATGCAACATTCCATTATGATGTCATAATGCAACATTCCATTATGATGTCATAATGCAACTTACCATTATGATGTCATAATGCAAAATTCCATTATGATGTCATAATGCCAAATTCCATTATGATGTCATAATGCAACATTCCATTATGATGTCATAATGCAAAATTCCATTATGATGTCATAATGTAAAAATTCCATTATGATGTCATAATGCAACATTCCATTATGATGTCATAATGCAAAATTCCATTATGATGTCATAATGTAAAAATTCCATTATGATGTCATAATGTAAAATTCCATTATGATGTCATAATGTAAAAATTCCATTATGATGTCATAATGCAAAATGCCATTATGATGTCATAATGTAAAAATTGAATTATGATGTCATAATGCAACATTCCATTATGATGTCAAAATGTAACATTCCATTATGATGTCATAATGCAAAATTCAATTATGATGTCATAATGTAAAAATTCCATTATGATGTCATAATGCAACATTCCATTATGATGTCATAATGCAACTTACCATTATGATGTCATAATGCAAAATTCCATTATGATGTCATAATGCCAAATTCCATTATGATGTCATAATGCAACATTCCATTATGATGTCATAATGTAAAAATTCCATTATGATGTCATAATGCAACATTCCATTATGATGTCATAATGCAAAATTCCATTATGATGTCATAATGTAAAAATTCTATTATGATGTCATAATGCAAAATTACATTATGATGTCATAATGTAAAAATTGAATTATGATGTCATAATGCAAAATGCCATTATGATGTCATAATGTAAAAATTGAATTATGATGTCATAATGCAAAATTTTATTATGATGTCATAATGTAACATTCCATTATGATGTCCTAATGCAAAATTCCATTATGATGTCATAATGCAAAATTCCATTATGATGTCATAATGCAACATTCCATTATGAAGTCATAATATAACATTCCATTATGATGTCATAATGCAACATTCCATTATGATGTCATAATGCAACATTCCATTATGATGTCATAATGCAACATTCCATTATGATGTCATAATGCAAAATTCCATTATGATGTCATAATGCAACATTCCATTATGATGTCATAATGCAAAATTCCATTATGATGTCATAATGTAACATTCCATTATGATGTCATAATGCAAAATTCCATTGTGATGTCATAATGTAAAAATTCCATTATGATGTCATAATGCAACATTCCATTATGATGTCATAATGCAACATTCCATTATGATGTCATAATGTAAAAATTCTATTATGATGTCATAATGAAAAATTCCATTATGATGTCATAATGCCAAATTCCATTATGATGTCATAATGCAACATTCCATTATGATGTCATAATGCAAAATTCCATTATGATGTCATAATGTAAAAATTCCATTATGATGTCATAATGCAACATTCCATTATGATGTCATAATGTAAAAATTCCATTATGATGTCATAATGCAAAATTCCATTATGATGTCATAATGTAAAAATTCCATTATGATGTCAATGCAAAATGCCATTATGATGTCATAATGTAAAAATTGAATTATGATGTCATAATGCAACATTCCATTATGATGTCAAAATGTAACATTCCATTATGATGTCATAATGCAAAATTCAATTATGATGCCATAATGTAAAAATTCCATTATGATGTCATAATTAGAGATGAGCGAACACGTTCCGCCCCGCCCCTTTTTCGCCCGAACACCGAACTTTGCGAACACCTCGGTGTTCGGGCGAAAAAGTTCGGGGGCCGCCGTGGCAGCGCGGGGGGGTGCGGCGGGGAGCGGGGGGGAGAGGGAGAGAGAGAGGGCTCCCCCCTGTTCCCCGCTACTGCCGCCCGCGCCGCCGCGCATCTCCCCGCCCCCCGGCGGCACCCGGACACTTACGCGCGAACACTCCAGTGTTCGCTAAAGCCGGTGTCCGGGTGCGGATGTGTCCGTTACGGACACGTTCGCTCATCTCTAGTCATAATGCAACATTCCATTATGATGTCATAATGCAAAATTCCATTATGATGTCATAATGTAAAAATTCCATTATGATGTCATAATGCAACATTCCATTATGATGTCATAATGCGACATTCCATTATGATGTCATAATGCAAAATTCAATTATGATGTCATAATGTAACATTCCATTATGATGTCATAATGCAAAATTCCATTGTGATGTCATAATGTAAAAATTCCATTATGATGTCATAATGCAACATTCCATTATGATGTCATAATGTAACATTCCATTATGATGTCATAATGCAAAATTCCATTGTGATGTCATAATGCAAAATTCCATTATGATGTCATAATGTAAAATTCCATTATGATGTCATAATGCAACATTCCATTATGATGTCATAATGCAACATTCCATTATGATGTCATAATGTAACATTCCATTATGATGTCATAATGCAAAATTCCATTATGATGTCATAATGTAAAAATTCCATTATGATGTCATAATGCAACATTCCATTATGATGTCATAATGCAACATTCCATTATGATGTCATAATGTAAAAATTCCATTATGATGTCATAATGCAACATTCCATTATGATGTCATAATGCAACATTCCATTATGATGTCATAAAGCAAAATTCCATTATGATGTCATAAAGTAAAAATTCCATTATGATGTCATAATGCAACATTCCATTATGATGTCATAATGCAAAATTCCATTATGATGTCATAATGCAACATTCCATTATGATGTCATAATGCAAAATTCAATTATGATGTCATAATGTAACATTCCATTATGATGTCATAATGCAAAATTCCATTATGTCATAATGTAAAAATTCCATTATGATGTCATAATGCAAAATTCCATTATGATGTCATAATGCAACATTCCATTATGATGTCATAATGCAAAATTCCATTATGATGTCATAATGCAACATTCCATTATGATGTCATAATGCAAAATTCCATTATGATGTCATAATGTAACATTCCATTATGATGTCATAATGCAAAATTCCATTATGATGTCATAATGTAAAAATTCCATTATGATGTCATAATGCAACATTCCATTATGATGTCATAATGCAACATTCCATTATGATGTCATAAAGCAAAATTCCATTATGATGTCATAATGCGACATTCCATTATGATGTCATAATGCAAAATTCAATTATGATGTCATAATGTAACATTCCATTATGATGTCATAATGCAAAATTCCATTATGATGTCATAATGCAAAATTCCATTATGATGTCATAATGTAAAAATTCCATTATGATGTCATAATGTAACATTCCATTATGATGTCATAATGCAACATTCCATTATGATGTCATAATGCAACATTCCATTATGATGTCATAATGCAACATTCCATTATGATGTCATAATGCAAAATTCCATTATGATGTCATAATGCAACATTCCATTATGATGTCATAATGCAAAATTCCATTATGATGTCATAATGTAACATTCCATTATGATGTCATAATGCAAAATTCCATTGTGATGTCATAATGTAAAAATTCCATTATGATGTCATAATGCAACATTCCATTATGATGTCATAATGCAACATTCCATTATGATGTCATAATGCAACTTACCATTATGATGTCATAATGCAAAATTCCATTATGATGTCATAATGCCAAATTCCATTATGATGTCATAATGTAACATTCCATTATGATGTCATAATGCAAAATTCCATTATGATGTCATAATGTAAAAATTCCATTATGATGTCATAATGCAACATTCCATTATGATGTCATAATGCAACATTCCATTATGATGTCATAATGTAAAAATTCCATTATGATGTCATAATGCAACATTCCATTATGATGTCATAATGCAACATTCCATTATGATGTCATAATGCAACATTCCATTATGATGTCATAAAGCAAAATTCCATTATGATGTCATAATGTAACATTCCATTATGATGTCATAATGCAACATTCCATTATGATGTCATAATGCAAAATTCCATTATGATGTCATAATGTAACATTCCATTATGATGTCATAATGCAACATTCCATTATGATGTCATAATGCAAAATTCCATTATGATGTCATAATGTAAAAATTCCATTATGATGTCATAATGCAACATTCCATTATGATGTCATAATGCAACATTCCATTATGATGTCATAATGCAACATTCCATTATGATGTCATAATGCAAAATTCCATTATGATGTCATAATGTAAAAATTCCATTATGATGTCATAATGCAAAATTCCATTATGATGTCATAATGCAACATTCCATTATGATGTCATAATGCAAAATTCCATTATGATGTCATAATGTAACATTCCATTATAATGTCATAATGCAAAATTCCATTATGATGTCATAATGCAAAATTCCATTATGATGTCATAATGTAAAAATTCCATTATGATGTCATA
This sequence comes from Eleutherodactylus coqui, assembly GCF_035609145.1. Classification (NCBI taxonomy): domain Eukaryota; kingdom Metazoa; phylum Chordata; class Amphibia; order Anura; family Eleutherodactylidae; genus Eleutherodactylus; species Eleutherodactylus coqui. The sequence continues at coordinate 1,424,297 of NW_027102475.1, read as the reverse complement.
ATGCAACATTCCATTATGATGTCATAATGTAAAAATTCCATTATGATGTTATAATGCAACATTCCATTATGATGTCATAATGCAACATTCCATTATGATGTCATAATGCAAAATTCCATTATGATGTCATAATGCAACATTCCATTATGATGTCATAATGCAAAATTCCATTATGATGTCATAATGTAACATTCCATTATGATGTCATAATGCAAAGTTCCATTATGATGTCATAATGTAAAAATTCCATTATGATGTCATAATGTAAAAATTCCATTATGATGTCATAATGCAACATTCCATTATGACATAATGGAATTTTTACATTATGACATCATAATTTAACATTCCATTATGATGTCATAATGCAAAATTCCATTATGATGTCATAATGCAAAGTTCCATTATGATGTCATAATGCAAAATTCCATTATGATGTCATAATGCAAAGTTCCATTATGATGTCATAATGTAAAAATTCTATTATGATGTCATAATGCAAAATTCCATTATGATGTCATAATACAAAATTCCATTATGATGTCATAATGTAACATTCCATTATGATGTCATAATGCAACATTCCATTATGATGTCATAATGTAACATTCCATTATGATGTCATAATGCAACATTCCATTATGATGTCATAATGCAACATTCCATTATGATGTCATAATGCAACATTCCATTATGATGTCATAATGTAACATTCCATTATGATGTCATAATGCAAAATTCCATTATGATGTCATAATGTAACATTCCATTATGATGTCATAATGCAAAATTCCATTATGATGTCATAATGCAACATTCCATTATGATGTCATAATGCAAAATTCCATTATGATGTCATAATGCAACATTCCATTATGATGTCATAATGCAACATTCCATTATGATGTCATAATGCAAAATTCCATTATGATGTCATAATGTAACATTCCATTATGATGTCATAATGCAAAATTCCATTGTGATGTCATAATGTAAAAATTCCATTATGATGTCATAATGCAACATTCCAATAAGATGTCATAATGCAACATTCCATTATGATGTCATAATTCAACATTCCATTATGATGTCATAATGCAAAATTCCATTACGATGTCATAATGTAACATTCCATTATGATGTCATAATGCAACATTCCATTATGATGTCATAATGCAAAATTCCATTATGATATTATAATGCAACATTCCATTATGAAGTCATAATATAACATTCCATTATGATGTCATAATGCAAAATTCCATTATGATGTCATAATGTAAAAATTCTATTATGATGTCATAATGCAAAATTCCATTATGATGTCATAATACAAAATTCCATTATGATGTCATAATGTAACATTCCATTATGATGTCATAATGCAACATTCCATTATGATGTCATAATGTAACATTCCATTATGATGTCATAATGCAAAATTCCATTATGATGTCATAATGTAAAAATTCCATTATGATGTCATAATGCAAAATTCCATTATGATGTCATAATGCAACATTCCATTATGATGTCATAATGTAACATTCCATTATGATGTCATAATGCAAAATTCCATTATGATGTCATAAAGTAAAAATTCCATTATGATGTCATAATGTAAAAATTCTATTATGATGTCATAATGCAAAATTCCATTATGATGTCATAATGCTACATTCCATTATGATGTCATAATGCAAAATTCCATTATGATGTCATAATGCAACATTCCATTATGATGTCATAATGCAAAATTCCATTATGATGTCATAATGTAAAAATTCCATTATGATGTCATAATGCAAAATTCCATTATGATGTCATAATACACAATTCCATTATGATGTCATAATGTAAAATTCCATTATGATGTCATAATGTAAAAATTCCATTATGATGTCATAATGTAACATTCCATTATGATGTCATAATGCAACATTCCATTATGATGTCATAATGCAACATTCCATTATGATGTCATAATGCAAAATTCCATTATGATGTCATAATGCAACATTCCATTATGATGTCATAATGTAAAAATTCCATTATGATGTCATAATGCAACATTCCATTATGATGTCATAATGCAAAATTCCATTATGATGTCATAATGCAACATTCCATTATGATGTCATAATGCAAAATTCCATTATGATGTCATAATGCAAAATTCCATTATGATGTCATAATGCAACATTCCATTATGATGTCATAATGCAAAATTCCATTATGATGTCATAATGTAAAAATTCCATTATGATGTCATAATGCAACATTCCATTATGATGTCATAATGCAAAATTCCATTATGATGTCATAATGCCAAATTCCATTATGATGTCATAATGCAACATTCCATTATGATGTCATAATGCAAAATTCCATTATGATGTCATAATGTAAAAATTCTATTATGATGTCATAATGCAACATTCCATTATGACATAATGGAATTTTTACATTATGACATCATAATGTAACATTCCATTATGATGTCATAATGCAACATTCCATTATGATGTCATAATGCAAAATTCCATTATGATGTCATAATGCAACATTCCATTATGATGTCATAATGTAAAAATTCCATTATGATGTCATAATGCAATATTCCATTATAATGTCATAATGCAAAATTCCATTATGATGTCATAATGCAACATTCCATTATGATGTCATAATGCAACATTCCATTATGATGTCATAATGCAAAATTCCATTATGATGTCATAATGTAAAAATTCCATTATGATGTCATAATGCAACATTCCATTATGATGTCATAATGCAAAATTCCATTATGATGTCATAATGCAACATTCCATTATGATGTCATAAAGTAAAAATTCCATTATGATGTCATAATGTAAAAATTCTATTATGATGTCATAATGCAAAATTCCATTATGATGTCATAATGCAACATTCCATTATGATGTCATAAAGTAAAAATTCCATTATGATGTCATAATGTAAAAATTCTATTATGATGTCATAATGCAAAATTCCATTATGATGTCATAATGCAACATTCCATTATGATGTCAATGCAAAATTCCATTATGATGTCATAATGCCAAATTCCATTATGATGTCATAATGCAACATTCCATTATGATGTCATAATGCAAAATTCCATTATGATGTCATAATGTAAAAATTCCATTATGATGTCATAATGCAACATTCCATTATGATGTCATAATGCAAAATTCCATTATGATGTCATAATGCCAAATTCCATTATGATGTCATAATGCAACATTCCATTATGATGTATCATAATGTAACATTCCATTATGATGTCATAATGCAACATTCCATTATGATGTCATAAAGTAAAAATTCCATTATGATGTCATAATGTAAAAATTCCATTATGATGTCATAATGCCAAATTCCATTATGATGTCATAATGCAACATTCCATTATGATGTCATAATGCAAAATTCCATTATGATGTCATAATGTAAAAATTCCATTATGATGTCATAATGCAACATTCCATTATGACATAATGGAATTTTTACATTATGACATCATAATGTAACATTCCATTATGATGTCATAATGCAAAATTCCATTATGATGTCATAATGCAACATTCCATTATGATGTCATAATGCAAAATTCCATTATGATGTCATAATGCCAAATTCCATTATGATGTCATAATGCAACATTCCATTATGATGTCATAATGCAAAATTCCATTATGATGTCATAATGTAAAAATTCCATTATGATGTCATAATGCAACATTCCATTATGATGTCATAATGTAAAAATTCCATTATGATGTCATAATGCAACATTCCATTATGATGTCATAATGCAAAATTCCATTATGATGTCATAATGCCAAATTCCATTATGATGTCATAATGCAACATTCCATTATGATGTCATAATGCAAAATTCCATTATGATGTCATAATGTAAAAATTCCATTATGATGTCATAATGCAACATTCCATTATGACATAATGGAATTTTTACATTATGACATCATAATGTAACATTCCATTATGATGTCATAATGCAAAATTCCATTATGATGTCATAATGCAACATTCCATTATGATGTCATAATGCAAAATTCCATTATGATGTCATAATGCCAAATTCCATTATGATGTCATAATGCAACATTCCATTATGATGTCATAATGCAAAATTCCATTATGATGTCATAATGTAAAAATTCCATTATGATGTCATAATGCAACATTCCATTATGATGTCATAATGCAAAATTCCATTATGATGTCATAATGTAAAAATTCCATTATGATGTCATAATGCAAAATTCCATTATGATGTCATAATGTAAAAATTCTATTATGATGTCATAATGCAAAATTCCATTATGATGTCATAATGCAAAATGCCATTATGATGTCATAATGCAACATTCCATTATGATGTCATAATGCAAAATTCCATTATGATGTCATAATGTAACATTCCATTATGATGTCATAATGCAAAATTCCATTATGATGTCATAATGTAACATTCCATCATGATGTCATAATGCAAAATTCCATTATGAAGTCAAAATGTAAAATTCCATTATGATGTCATAATGCAAAATTCCATTATGATGTCATAATGTAAAAATTCCATTATGATGTCATAATGCAACATTCCATTATGATGTCACAATGCAAAATTCCATTATGATGTCATAATGCAACATTCCATTATGATGTCATAATGCAACATTCCATTATGATGTCATAATGCAAAATTCCATTATGATGTCATAATGCAACATTCCATTATGATGTCATAATGCAAAATTCCATTATATGTCATAATGTAACATTCCATTATGATGTCATAATGCAAAATTCCATTATGATGTCATAATGCAACATTCCATTATGATGTCATAATGCAACATTCCATTATGATGTCATAATGCAACATTCCATTATGATGTCATAATGCAAAATTCCATTGTGATGTCATAATGTAAAAATTCCATTATGATGTCATAATGCAACATTCCATTATGATGTCATAATGCAACTTACCATTATGATGTCATAATGCAAAATTCCATTATGATGTCATAATGCCAAATTCCATTATGATGTCATAATGTAACATTCCATTATGATGTCATAATGCAAAATTCCATTATGATGTCATAATGTAAAAATTCCATTATGATGTCATAATGCAACATTCCATTATGATGTCATAATGCAACATTCCATTATGATGTCATAATGTAAAAATTCCATTATGATGTCATAATGCAACATTCCATTATGATGTCATAATGCAACATTCCATTATGATGGCATAATGCAAAATTCCATTATGATGTCATAATGTAAAAATTCCATTATGATGTCATAATGCAAAATTCAATTATGATGTCATAATGTAAAAATTCCATTATGATGTCATAATGCAAAAATCCATTATGATGTCATAATGTAACATCCCATTATGATGTCATAATGCAAAATTCCATTATGTCATAATGTAAAATTCCATTATGATGTCATAATGCAAAATTCCATTATGATGTCACAATGCAAAATTCCATTAGGATGTCATAATGTAAAATTCCATTATGATGTCATAATGTAACATTCCATTATGATGTCATAATGCAAAATTCCATTATGAGGTCAAAATGTAAAATTCCATTATGATGTCATAATGCAAAATTCCATTATGATGTCATAATGTAACATTCCATTATGATGTCATAATGCAAAATTCCATTATGATGTCATAATGCAAAATTCCATTATGATGTCATAATGTAAAAATTCCATTATGATGTCATAATGTAACATTCCATTATGATGTCATAATGCAACATTCCATTATGATGTCATAATGCAACATTCCATTATGATGTCATAATGCAACATTCCATTATGATGTCATAATGCAAAATTCCATTATGATGTCATAATGCAACATTCCATTATGATGTCATAATGCAAAATTCCATTATGATGTCATAATGTAACATTCCATTATGATGTCATAATGCAAAATTCCATTGTGATGTCATAATGTAAAAATTCCATTATGATGTCATAATGCAACATTCCATTATGATGTCATAATGCAACATTCCATTATGATGTCATAATGCAACTTACCATTATGATGTCATAATGCAAAATTCCATTATGATGTCATAATGCCAAATTCCATTATGATGTCATAATGCAACATTCCATTATGATGTCATAATGCAAAATTCCATTATGATGTCATAATGTAAAAATTCCATTATGATGTCATAATGCAACATTCCATTATGATGTCATAATGCAAAATTCCATTATGATGTCATAATGTAAAAATTCCATTATGATGTCATAATGTAAAATTCCATTATGATGTCATAATGTAAAAATTCCATTATGATGTCATAATGCAAAATGCCATTATGATGTCATAATGTAAAAATTGAATTATGATGTCATAATGCAACATTCCATTATGATGTCAAAATGTAACATTCCATTATGATGTCATAATGCAAAATTCAATTATGATGTCATAATGTAAAAATTCCATTATGATGTCATAATGCAACATTCCATTATGATGTCATAATGCAACTTACCATTATGATGTCATAATGCAAAATTCCATTATGATGTCATAATGCCAAATTCCATTATGATGTCATAATGCAACATTCCATTATGATGTCATAATGTAAAAATTCCATTATGATGTCATAATGCAACATTCCATTATGATGTCATAATGCAAAATTCCATTATGATGTCATAATGTAAAAATTCCATTATGATGCCATAATGCAAAATTCCATTATGATGTCATAATGTAAAAATTCTATTATGATGTCATAATGCAAAATTACATTATGATGTCATAATGTAAAAATTGAATTATGATGTCATAATGCAAAATGCCATTATGATGTCATAATGTAAAAATTGAATTATGATGTCATAATGCAAAATTTTATTATGATGTCATAATGTAACATTCCATTATGATGTCCTAATGCAAAATTCCATTATGATGTCATAATGCAAAATTCCATTATGATGTCATAATGCAACATTCCATTATGAAGTCATAATATAACATTCCATTATGATGTCATAATGCAACATTCCATTATGATGTCATAATGCAACATTCCATTATGATGTCATAATGCAACATTCCATTATGATGTCATAATGCAAAATTCCATTATGATGTCATAATGCAACATTCCATTATGATGTCATAATGCAAAATTCCATTATGATGTCATAATGTAACATTCCATTATGATGTCATAATGCAAAATTCCATTGTGATGTCATAATGTAAAAATTCCATTATGATGTCATAATGCAACATTCCATTATGATGTCATAATGCAACATTCCATTATGATGTCATAATGTAAAAATTCTATTATGATGTCATAATGAAAAATTCCATTATGATGTCATAATGCCAAATTCCATTATGATGTCATAATGCAACATTCCATTATGATGTCATAATGCAAAATTCCATTATGATGTCATAATGTAAAAATTCCATTATGATGTCATAATGCAACATTCCATTATGATGTCATAATGTAAAAATTCCATTATGATGTCATAATGCAAAATTCCATTATGATGTCATAATGTAAAAATTCCATTATGATGTCAATGCAAAATGCCATTATGATGTCATAATGTAAAAATTGAATTATGATGTCATAATGCAACATTCCATTATGATGTCAAAATGTAACATTCCATTATGATGTCATAATGCAAAATTCAATTATGATGCCATAATGTAAAAATTCCATTATGATGTCATAATTAGAGATGAGCGAACACGTTCCGCCCCGCCCCTTTTTCGCCCGAACACCGAACTTTGCGAACACCTCGGTGTTCGGGCGAAAAAGTTCGGGGGCCGCCGTGGCAGCGCGGGGGGGTGCGGCGGGGAGCGGGGGGGAGAGGGAGAGAGAGAGGGCTCCCCCCTGTTCCCCGCTACTGCCGCCCGCGCCGCCGCGCATCTCCCCGCCCCCCGGCGGCACCCGGACACTTACGCGCGAACACTCCAGTGTTCGCTAAAGCCGGTGTCCGGGTGCGGATGTGTCCGTTACGGACACGTTCGCTCATCTCTAGTCATAATGCAACATTCCATTATGATGTCATAATGCAAAATTCCATTATGATGTCATAATGTAAAAATTCCATTATGATGTCATAATGCAACATTCCATTATGATGTCATAATGCGACATTCCATTATGATGTCATAATGCAAAATTCAATTATGATGTCATAATGTAACATTCCATTATGATGTCATAATGCAAAATTCCATTGTGATGTCATAATGTAAAAATTCCATTATGATGTCATAATGCAACATTCCATTATGATGTCATAATGTAACATTCCATTATGATGTCATAATGCAAAATTCCATTGTGATGTCATAATGCAAAATTCCATTATGATGTCATAATGTAAAATTCCATTATGATGTCATAATGCAACATTCCATTATGATGTCATAATGCAACATTCCATTATGATGTCATAATGTAACATTCCATTATGATGTCATAATGCAAAATTCCATTATGATGTCATAATGTAAAAATTCCATTATGATGTCATAATGCAACATTCCATTATGATGTCATAATGCAACATTCCATTATGATGTCATAATGTAAAAATTCCATTATGATGTCATAATGCAACATTCCATTATGATGTCATAATGCAACATTCCATTATGATGTCATAAAGCAAAATTCCATTATGATGTCATAAAGTAAAAATTCCATTATGATGTCATAATGCAACATTCCATTATGATGTCATAATGCAAAATTCCATTATGATGTCATAATGCAACATTCCATTATGATGTCATAATGCAAAATTCAATTATGATGTCATAATGTAACATTCCATTATGATGTCATAATGCAAAATTCCATTATGTCATAATGTAAAAATTCCATTATGATGTCATAATGCAAAATTCCATTATGATGTCATAATGCAACATTCCATTATGATGTCATAATGCAAAATTCCATTATGATGTCATAATGCAACATTCCATTATGATGTCATAATGCAAAATTCCATTATGATGTCATAATGTAACATTCCATTATGATGTCATAATGCAAAATTCCATTATGATGTCATAATGTAAAAATTCCATTATGATGTCATTATGCAAAATTCCATTATGATGTCATAATGCAAAATTCCATTATGATGTCATAATGCCAAATTCCATTATGATGTCATAATGCCAAATTCCATTATGATGTCATAATGCAACATTCCATTATGATGTCATAATGCAAAATTCCATTATGATGTCATAATGTAAAAATTCCATTATGATGTCATAATGCAACATTCCATTATGATGTCATAATGCAACATTCCATTATGATGTCATAATGCAACATTCCATTATGATGTCATAATGCAACATTCCATTATGATGTCATAATGTAACATTCCATTATGATGTCATAATGCAAAATTCCATTATGATGTCATAATGTAACATTCCATTATGATGTCATAATGCAAAATTCCATTATGATGTCATAATGCAACATTCCATTATGATGTCATAATGTAAAAATTCCATTATGATGTCATAATGCAACATTCCATTATGATGTCATAATGCAAAATTCCATTATGATGTCATAATGCAACATTCCATTATGATGTCATAATGCAACATTCCATTATGATGTCATAATGCAAAATTCCATTATGATGTCATAATGTAACATTCCATTATGATGTCATAATGCAAAATTCCATTGTGATGTCATAATGTAAAAATTCCATTATGATGTCATAATGCAACATTCCATTATGATGTCATAATGCAACATTCCATTATGATGTCATAATTCAACATTCCATTATGATGTCATAATGCAAAATTCCATTACGATGTCATAATGTAACATTCCATTATGATGTCATAATGCAACATTCCATTATGATGTCATAATGCAAAATTCCATTATGATGTTATAATGCAACATTCCATTATGAAGTCATAATATAACATTCCATTATGATGTCATAATGCAAAATTCCATTATGATGTCATAATGTAAAAATTCTATTATGATGTCATAATGCAAAATTCCATTATGATGTCATAATACAAAATTCCATTATGATGTCATAATGTAACATTCCATTATGATGTCATAATGCAACATTCCATTATGATGTCATAATGTAACATTCCATTATGATGTCATAATGCAAAATTCCATTATGATGTCATAATGTAAAAATTCCATTATGATGTCATAATGCAAAATTCCATTATGATGTCATAATGCAACATTCCATTATGATGTCATAATGTAACATTCCATTATGATGTCATAATGCAAAATTCCATTATGATGTCATAAAGTAAAAATTCCATTATGATGTCATAATGTAAAAATTCTATTATGATGTCATAATGCAAAATTCCATTATGATGTCATAATGCAAAATTCCATTATGATGTCATAATGCAAAATTCCATTATGATGTCATAATGCAACATTCCATTATGATGTCATAATGCAAAATTCCATTATGATGTCATAATGTAAAAATTCCATTATGATGTCATAATGCAAAATTCCATTATGATGTCATAATACACAATTCCATTATGATGTCATAATGTAACATTCCATTATGATGTCATAATGCAACATTCCATTATGATGTCATAATGCAACATTCCATTATGATGTCATAATGTAACATTCCATTATGATGTCATAATGTAACATTCCATTATGATGTCATAATGCAAAATTCCATTGTGATGTCATAATGCAAAATTCCATTATGATGTCATAATGTAAAATTCCATTATGATGTCATAATGCAACATTCCATTATGATGTCATAATGCAACATTCCATTATGATGTCATAATGTAACATTCCATTATGATGTCATAATGCAAAATTCCATTATGATGTCATAATGTAAAAATTCCATTATGATGTCATAATGCAACATTCCATTATGATGTCATAATGCAACATTCCATTATGATGTCATAATGTAAAAAAACCATTATGATGTCATAATGCAACATTCCATTATGATGTCATAATGCAACATTCCATTATGATGTCATAAAGCAAAATTCCATTATGATGTCATAAAGTAAAAATTCCATTATGATGTCATAATGCAACATTCCATTATGATGTCATAATGCAAAATTCCATTATGATGTCATAATGCAACATTCCATTATGATGTCATAATGCAAAATTCAATTATGATGTCATAATGTAACATTCCATTATGATGTCATAATGCAAAATTCCATTATGTCATAATGTAAAAATTCCATTATGATGTCATAATGCAAAATTCCATTATGATGTCATAATGCAACATTCCATTATGATGTCATAATGCAAAATTCCATTATGATGTCATAATGCAACATTCCATTATGATGTCATAATGCAAAATTCCATTATGATGTCATAATGTAAAAATTCCATTATGATGTCAAAATGCAACATTCCATTATGATGTCATAATGCAACATTCCATTATGATGTCATAAAGCAAAATTCCATTATGATGTCATAATGCGACATTCCATTATGATGTCATAATGCAAAATTCAATTATGATGTCATAATGTAACATTCCATTATGATGTCATAATGCAAAATTCCATTATGATGTCATAATGCAAAATTCCATTATGATGTCATAATGTAAAAATTCCATTATGATGTCATAATGTAACATTCCATTATGATGTCATAATGCAACATTCCATTATGATGTCATAATGCAACATTCCATTATGATGTCATAATGCAAAATTCCATTATGATGTCATAATGCAACATTCCATTATGATGTCATAATGCAAAATTCCAATATGATGTCATAATGTAACATTCCATTATGATGTCATAATGCAAAATTCCATTGTGATGTCATAATGTAAAAATTCCATTATGATGTCATAATGCAACATTCCATTATGATGTCATAATGCAACATTCCATTATGATGTCATAATGCAACTTACCATTATGATGTCATAATGCAAAATTCCATTATGATGTCATAATGCCAAATTCCATTATGATGTCATAATGTAACATTCCATTATGATGTCATAATGCAAAATTCCATTATGATGTCATAATGTAAAAATTCCATTATGATGTCATAATGCAACATTCCATTATGATGTCATAATGCAACATTCCATTATGATGTCATAATGTAAAAATTCCATTATGATGTCATAATGCAACATTCCATTATGATGTCATAATGCAACATTCCATTATGATGTCATAAAGCAAAATTCCATTATGATGTCATAATGTAACATTCCATTATGATGTCATAATGCAACATTCCATTATGATGTCATAATGCAACATTCCATTATGATGTCATAATGCAAAATTCCATTATGATGTCATAATACAAAATTCCATTATGATGTCATAATGTAACATTCCATTATGATGTCATAATGCAACATTCCATTATGATGTCATAATGTAACATTCCATTATGATGTTATAATGCAAAATTCCATTATGATGTCATAATGTAAAAATTTCATTATGATGTCATAATGCAAAATTCCATTATGATGTCATAATGCAACATTCCATTATGATGTCATAATGTAACATTCCATTATGATGTCATAATGCAAAATTCCATTATGATGTCATAAAGTAAAAATTCCATTATGATGTCATAATGTAAAAATTCTATTATGATGTCATAATGCAAAATTCCATTATGATGTCATAATGCTACATTCCATTATGATGTCATAATGCAAAATTCCATTATGATGTCATAATGCAACATTCCATTATGATGTCATAATGCAAAATTCCATTATGATGTCATAATGTAAAAATTCCATTATGATGTCATAATGCAAAATTCCATTATGATGTCATAATACACAATTCCATTATGATGTCATAATGTAAAATTCCATTATGATGTCATAATGTAAAAATTCCATTATGATGTCATAATGTAACATTCCATTATGATGTCATAATGCAACATTCCATTATGATGTCATAATGCAACATTCCATTATGATGTCATAATGCAACATTCCATTATGATGTCATAATGTAAAAATTCCATTATGATGTCATAATGCAAAGTTCCATTATGATGTCATAATGTAAAAATTCCATTATGATGTCATAATGCAACATTCCATTATGATGTCATAAAGCAAAATTCCATTATGATGTCATAATGCAAAATTCCATTATGATGTCATAATGCAACATTCCATTATGATGTCATAATGCAAAATTCCATTATGATGTCATAATGTAAAAATTCCATTATGATGTCATAATGCAAAATTCCATTATGATGTCATAATGCAACATTCCATTATGATGTCATAATGCAAAATTCCATTATGATGTCATAATGTAAAAATTCCATTATGATGTCATAATGTAACATTCCATTATGATGTCATAATGCAACATTCCATTATGATGTCATAATGCAACATTCCATTATGATGTCATAATGCAACATTCCATTATGATGTCATAATGCAAAATTCCATTATGATGTCATAATGCAACGTTCCATTATGATGTCATAATGCAAAATTCCATTATGATGTCATAATGTAACATTCCATTATGATGTCATAATGCAAAATTCCATTGTGATGTCATAATGTAAAAATTCCATTATGATGTCATAATGCAACATTCCATTATGATGTCATAATGCAACTTACCATTATGATGTCATAATGCAAAATTCCATTATGATGTCATAATGCCAAATTCCATTATGATGTCATAATGTAACATTCCATTATGATGTCATAATGCAAAATTCCATTATGATGTCATAATGTAAAAATTCCATTATGATGTCATAATGCAACATTCCATTATGATGTCATAATGCAACATTCCATTATGATGTCATAATGTAAAAATTCCATTATGATGTCATAATGCAACATTCCATTATGATGTCATAATGCAACATTCCATTATGATGGCATAATGCAAAATTCCATTATGATGTCATAATGTAAAAATTCCATTATGATGTCATAATGCAAAATTCAATTATGATGTCATAATGTAAAAATTCCATTATGATGTCATAATGCAAAAATCCATTATGATGTCATAATGTAACATCCCATTATGATGTCATAATGCAAAATTCCATTATGTCATAATGTAAAATTCCATTATGATGTCATAATGCAAAATTCCATTATGATGTCACAATGCAAAATTCCATTAGGATGTCATAATGTAAAATTCCATTATGATGTCATAATGTAACATTCCATTATGATGTCATAATGCAAAATTCCATTATGAGGTCAAAATGTAAAATTCCATTATGATGTCATAATGCAAAATTCCATTATGATGTCATAATGTAACATTCCATTATGATGTCATAATGCAAAATTCCATTATGATGTCATAATGCAAAATTCCATTATGATGTCATAATGTAAAAATTCCATTATGATGTCATAATGTAACATTCCATTATGATGTCATAATGCAACATTCCATTATGATGTCATAATGCAACATTCCATTATGATGTCATAATGCAACATTCCATTATGATGTCATAATGCAAAATTCCATTATGATGTCATAATGCAACATTCCATTATGATGTCATAATGCAAAATTCCATTATGATGTCATAATGTAACATTCCATTATGATGTCATAATGCAAAATTCCATTGTGATGTCATAATGTAAAAATTCCATTATGATGTCATAATGCAACATTCCATTATGATGTCATAATGCAACATTCCATTATGATGTCATAATGCAACTTACCATTATGATGTCATAATGCAAAATTCCATTATGATGTCATAATGCCAAATTCCATTATGATGTCATAATGCAACATTCCATTATGATGTCATAATGCAAAATTCCATTATGATGTCATAATGTAAAAATTCCATTATGATGTCATAATGCAACATTCCATTATGATGTCATAATGCAAAATTCCATTATGATGTCATAATGTAAAAATTCCATTATGATGTCATAATGTAAAATTCCATTATGATGTCATAATGTAAAAATTCCATTATGATGTCATAATGCAAAATGCCATTATGATGTCATAATGTAAAAATTGAATTATGATGTCATAATGCAACATTCCATTATGATGTCAAAATGTAACATTCCATTATGATGTCATAATGCAAAATTCAATTATGATGTCATAATGTAAAAATTCCATTATGATGTCATAATGCAACATTCCATTATGATGTCATAATGCAACTTACCATTATGATGTCATAATGCAAAATTCCATTATGATGTCATAATGCCAAATTCCATTATGATGTCATAATGCAACATTCCATTATGATGTCATAATGTAAAAATTCCATTATGATGTCATAATGCAACATTCCATTATGATGTCATAATGCAAAATTCCATTATGATGTCATAATGTAAAAATTCCATTATGATGCCATAATGCAAAATTCCATTATGATGTCATAATGTAAAAATTCTATTATGATGTCATAATGCAAAATTACATTATGATGTCATAATGTAAAAATTGAATTATGATGTCATAATGCAAAATGCCATTATGATGTCATAATGTAAAAATTGAATTATGATGTCATAATGCATAATTTTATTATGATGTCATAATGTAACATTCCATTATGATGTCCTAATGCAAAATTCCATTATGATGTCATAATGCAAAATTCCATTATGATGTCATAATGCAACATTCCATTATGAAGTCATAATATAACATTCCATTATGATGTCATAATGCAACATTCCATTATGATGTCATAATGCAACATTCCATTATGATGTCATAATGCAACATTCCATTATGATGTCATAATGCAAAATTCCATTATGATGTCATAATGCAACATTCCATTATGATGTCATAATGCAAAATTCCATTATGATGTCATAATGTAAAAATTTCATTATGATGTCATAATGCAAAATTCCATTATGATGTCATAATGCAACATTCCATTATGATGTCATAATGTAACATTCCATTATGATGTCATAATGCAAAATTCCATTATGATGTCATAAAGTAAAAATTCCATTATGATGTCATAATGTAAAAATTCTATTATGATGTCATAATGCAAAATTCCATTATGATGTCATAATGCTACATTCCATTATGATGTCATAATGCAAAATTCCATTATGATGTCATAATGCAACATTCCATTATGATGTCATAATGCAAAATTCCATTATGATGTCATAATGTAAAAATTCCATTATGATGTCATAATGCAAAATTCCATTATGATGTCATAATACACAATTCCATTATGATGTCATAATGTAAAATTCCATTATGATGTCATAATGTAAAAATTCCATTATGATGTCATAATGTAACATTCCATTATGATGTCATAATGCAACATTCCATTATGATGTCATGATGCAACATTCCATTATGATGTCATAATGCAAAATTCCATTATGATGTCATAATGTAAAAATTCCATTATGATGTCATAATGTAACATTCCATTATGATGTCATAATGCAACATTCCATTATGATGTCATAATGCAACATTCCATTATGATGTCATAATGCAACATTCCATTATGATGTCATAATGCAAAATTCCATTATGATGTCATAATGCAACGTTCCATTATGATGTCATAATGCAAAATTCCATTATGATGTCATAATGTAACATTCCATTATGATGTCATAATGCAAAATTCCATTGTGATGTCATAATGTAAAAATTCCATTATGATGTCATAATGCAACATTCCATTATGATGTCATAATGCAACTTACCATTATGATGTCATAATGCAAAATTCCATTATGATGTCATAATGCCAAATTCCATTATGATGTCATAATGTAACATTCCATTATGATGTCATAATGCAAAATTCCATTATGATGTCATAATGTAAAAATTCCATTATGATGTCATAATGCAACATTCCATTATGATGTCATAATGCAACATTCCATTATGATGTCATAATGTAAAAATTCCATTATGATGTCATAATGCAACATTCCATTATGATGTCATAATGCAACATTCCATTATGATGGCATAATGCAAAATTCCATTATGATGTCATAATGTAAAAATTCCATTATGATGTCATAATGCAAAATTCAATTATGATGTCATAATGTAAAAATTCCATTATGATGTCATAATGCAAAAATCCATTATGATGTCATAATGTAACATCCCATTATGATGTCATAATGCAAAATTCCATTATGTCATAATGTAAAATTCCATTATGATGTCATAATGCAAAATTCCATTATGATGTCACAATGCAAAATTCCATTAGGATGTCATAATGTAAAATTCCATTATGATGTCATAATGTAACATTCCATTATGATGTCATAATGCAAAATTCCATTATGAGGTCAAAATGTAAAATTCCATTATGATGTCATAATGCAAAATTCCATTATGATGTCATAATGTAACATTCCATTATGATGTCATAATGCAAAATTCCATTATGATGTCATAATGCAAAATTCCATTATGATGTCATAATGTAAAAATTCCATTATGATGTCATAATGTAACATTCCATTATGATGTCATAATGCAACATTCCATTATGATGTCATAATGCAACATTCCATTATGATGTCATAATGCAACATTCCATTATGATGTCATAATGCAAAATTCCATTATGATGTCATAATGCAACATTCCATTATGATGTCATAATGCAAAATTCCATTATGATGTCATAATGTAACATTCCATTATGATGTCATAATGCAAAATTCCATTGTGATGTCATAATGTAAAAATTCCATTATGATGTCATAATGCAACATTCCATTATGATGTCATAATGCAACATTCCATTATGATGTCATAATGCAACTTACCATTATGATGTCATAATGCAAAATTCCATTATGATGTCATAATGCCAAATTCCATTATGATGTCATAATGCAACATTCCATTATGATGTCATAATGCAAAATTCCATTATGATGTCATAATGTAAAAATTCCATTATGATGTCATAATGCAACATTCCATTATGATGTCATAATGCAAAATTCCATTATGATGTCATAATGTAAAAATTCCATTATGATGTCATAATGTAAAATTCCATTATGATGTCATAATGCAAAAAATTCCATTATGATGTCATAATGCAAAATGCCATTATGATGTCATAATGTAAAAATTGAATTATGATGTCATAATGCAACATTCCATTATGATGTCATAATGTAACATTCCATTATGATGTCATAATGCAAAATTCAATTATGATGTCATAATGTAAAAATTCCATTATGATGTCATAATGCAACATTCCATTATGATGTCATAATGCAACTTACCATTATGATGTCATAATGCAAAATTCCATTATGATGTCATAATGCCAAATTCCATTATGATGTCATAATGCAACATTCCATTATGATGTCATAATGTAAAAATTCCATTATGATGTCATAATGCAACATTCCATTATGATGTCATAATGCAAAATTCCATTATGATGTCATAATGTAAAAATTCCATTATGATGCCATAATGCAAAATTCCATTATGATGTCATAATGTAAAAATTCTATTATGATGTCATAATGCAAAATTACATTATGATGTCATAATGTAAAAATTGAATTATGATGTCATAATGCAACATTCCATTATGATGTCAAAATGTAACATTCCATTATGATGTCATAATGCAAAATTCAATTATGATGTCATAATGTAAAAATTCCATTATGATGTCATAATGCAACATTCCATTATGATGTCATAATGCAACTTACCATTATGATGTCATAATGCAAAATTCCATTATGATGTCATAATGCCAAATTCCATTATGATGTCATAATGCAACATTCCATTATGATGTCATAATGTAAAAATTCCATTATGATGTCATAATGCAACATTCCATTATGATGTCATAATGCAAAATTCCATTATGATGTCATAATGTAAAAATTCCATTATGATGCCATAATGCAAAATTCCATTATGATGTCATAATGTAAAAATTCTATTATGATGTCATAATGCAAAATTACATTATGATGTCATAATGTAAAAATTGAATTATGATGTCATAATGCAAAATGCCATTATGATGTCATAATGTAAAAATTGAATTATGATGTCATAATGCATAATTTTATTATGATGTCATAATGTAACATTCCATTATGATGTCCTAATGCAAAATTCCATTATGATGTCATAATGCAAAATTCCATTATGATGTCATAATGCAACATTCCATTATGAAGTCATAATATAACATTCCATTATGATGTCATAATGCAACATTCCATTATGATGTCATAATGCAACATTCCATTATGATGTCATAATGCAACATTCCATTATGATGTCATAATGCAAAATTCCATTATGATGTCATAATGCAACATTCCATTATGATGTCATAATGCAAAATTCCATTATGATGTCATAATGTAACATTCCATTATGATGTCATAATGCAAAATTCCATTGTGATGTCATAATGTAAAAATTCCATTATGATGTCATAATGCAACATTCCATTATGATGTCATAATGCAACATTCCATTATGATGTCATAATGTAAAAATTCTATTATGATGTCATAATGAAAAATTCCATTATGATGTCATAATGCCAAATTCCATTATGATGTCATAATGCAACATTCCATTATGATGTCATAATGCAAAATTCCATTATGATGTCATAATGTAAAAATTCCATTATGATGTCATAATGCAACATTCCATTATGATGTCATAATGTAAAAATTCCATTATGATGTCATAATGCAAAATTCCATTATGATGTCATAATGTAAAAATTCCATTATGATGTCAATGCAAAATGCCATTATGATGTCATAATGTAAAAATTGAATTATGATGTCATAATGCAACATTCCATTATGATGTCAAAATGTAACATTCCATTATGATGTCATAATGCAAAATTCAATTATGATGCCATAATGTAAAAATTCCATTATGATGTCATAATGCAACATTCCATTATGATGTCATAATGCAAAATTCCATTATGATGTCATAATGTAAAAATTCCATTATGATGTCATAATGCAACATTCCATTATGATGTCATAATGCAACATTCCATTATGATGTCATAAAGCAAAATTCCATTATGATGTCATAATGCGACATTCCATTATGATGTCATAATGCAAAATTCAATTATGATGTCATAATGTAACATTCCATTATGATGTCATAATGCAAAATTCCATTATGATGTCATAATGCAAAATTCCATTATGATGTCATAATGTAAAAATTCCATTATGATGTCATAATGTAACATTCCATTATGATGTCATAATGCAACATTCCATTATGATGTCATAATGCAACATTCCATTATGATGTCATAATGCAAAATTCCATTATGATGTCATAATGCAACATTCCATTATGATGTCATAATGCAAAATTCCATTATGATGTCATAATGTAACATTCCATTATAATGTCATAATGCAAAATTCCATTGTGATGTCATAATGTAAAAATTCCATTATGATGTCATAATGCAACATTCCATTATGATGTCATAATGTAACATTCCATTATGATGTCATAATGCAAAATTCCATTGTGATGTCATAATGCAAAATTCCATTATGATGTCATAATGCAACATTCCATTATGATGTCATAATGCAACATTCCATTATGATGTCATAATGTAACATTCCATTATGATGTCATAATGCAAAATTCCATTATGATGTCATAATGTAAAAATTCCATTATGATGTCATAATGCAACATTCCATTATGATGTCATAATGCAACATTCCATTATGATGTCATAATGTAAAAATTCCATTATGATGTCATAATGCAACATTCCATTATGATGTCATAATGCAACATTCCATTATGATGTCATAAAGCAAAATTCCATTATGATGTCATAAAGTAAAAATTCCATTATGATGTCATAATGCAACATTCCATTATGATGTCATAATGCAAAATTCCATTATGATGTCATAATGCAACATTCCATTATGATGTCATAATGCAAAATTCAATTATGATGTCATAATGTAACATTCCATTATGATGTCATAATGCAACATTCCATTATGATGTCATAATGTAACATTCCATTATGATGTTATAATGCAAAATTCCATTATGATGTCATAATGTAAAAATTTCATTATGATGTCATAATGCAAAATTCCATTATGATGTCATAATGCAACATTCCATTATGATGTCATAATGTAACATTCCATTATGATGTCATAATGCAAAATTCCATTATGATGTCATAAAGTAAAAATTCCATTATGATGTCATAATGTAAAAATTCTATTATGATGTCATAATGCAAAATTCCATTATGATGTCATAATGCTACATTCCATTATGATGTCATAATGCAAAATTCCATTATGATGTCATAATGCAACATTCCATTATGATGTCATAATGCAAAATTCCATTATGATGTCATAATGTAAAAATTCCATTATGATGTCATAATGCAAAATTCCATTATGATGTCATAATACACAATTCCATTATGATGTCATAATGTAAAATTCCATTATGATGTCATAATGTAAAAATTCCATTATGATGTCATAATGTAACATTCCATTATGATGTCATAATGCAACATTCCATTATGATGTCATAATGCAACATTCCATTATGATGTCATAATGCAACATTCCATTATGATGTCATAATGTAAAAATTCCATTATGATGTCATAATGCAAAGTTCCATTATGATGTCATAATGTAAAAATTCCATTATGATGTCATAATGCAACATTCCATTATGATGTCATAAAGCAAAATTCCATTATGATGTCATAATGCAAAATTCCATTATGATGTCATAATGCAACATTCCATTATGATGTCATAATGCAAAATTCCATTATGATGTCATAATGTAAAAATTCCATTATGATGTCATAATGCAAAATTCCATTATGATGTCATAATGCAACATTCCATTATGATGTCATAATGCAAAATTCCATTATGATGTCATAATGTAAAAATTCCATTATGATGTCATAATGTAACATTCCATTATGATGTCATAATGCAACATTCCATTATGATGTCATAATGCAACATTCCATTATGATGTCATAATGCAACATTCCATTATGATGTCATAATGCAAAATTCCATTATGATGTCATAATGCAACGTTCCATTATGATGTCATAATGCAAAATTCCATTATGATGTCATAATGTAACATTCCATTATGATGTCATAATGCAAAATTCCATTGTGATGTCATAATGTAAAAATTCCATTATGATGTCATAATGCAACATTCCATTATGATGTCATAATGCAACTTACCATTATGATGTCATAATGCAAAATTCCATTATGATGTCATAATGCCAAATTCCATTATGATGTCATAATGTAACATTCCATTATGATGTCATAATGCAAAATTCCATTATGATGTCATAATGTAAAAATTCCATTATGATGTCATAATGCAACATTCCATTATGATGTCATAATGCAACATTCCATTATGATGTCATAATGTAAAAATTCCATTATGATGTCATAATGCAACATTCCATTATGATGTCATAATGCAACATTCCATTATGATGGCATAATGCAAAATTCCATTATGATGTCATAATGTAAAAATTCCATTATGATGTCATAATGCAAAATTCAATTATGATGTCATAATGTAAAAATTCCATTATGATGTCATAATGCAAAAATCCATTATGATGTCATAATGTAACATCCCATTATGATGTCATAATGCAAAATTCCATTATGTCATAATGTAAAATTCCATTATGATGTCATAATGCAAAATTCCATTATGATGTCACAATGCAAAATTCCATTAGGATGTCATAATGTAAAATTCCATTATGATGTCATAATGTAACATTCCATTATGATGTCATAATGCAAAATTCCATTATGAGGTCAAAATGTAAAATTCCATTATGATGTCATAATGCAAAATTCCATTATGATGTCATAATGTAACATTCCATTATGATGTCATAATGCAAAATTCCATTATGATGTCATAATGCAAAATTCCATTATGATGTCATAATGTAAAAATTCCATTATGATGTCATAATGTAACATTCCATTATGATGTCATAATGCAACATTCCATTATGATGTCATAATGCAACATTCCATTATGATGTCATAATGCAACATTCCATTATGATGTCATAATGCAAAATTCCATTATGATGTCATAATGCAACATTCCATTATGATGTCATAATGCAAAATTCCATTATGATGTCATAATGTAACATTCCATTATGATGTCATAATGCAAAATTCCATTGTGATGTCATAATGTAAAAATTCCATTATGATGTCATAATGCAACATTCCATTATGATGTCATAATGCAACATTCCATTATGATGTCATAATGCAACTTACCATTATGATGTCATAATGCAAAATTCCATTATGATGTCATAATGCCAAATTCCATTATGATGTCATAATGCAACATTCCATTATGATGTCATAATGCAAAATTCCATTATGATGTCATAATGTAAAAATTCCATTATGATGTCATAATGCAACATTCCATTATGATGTCATAATGCAAAATTCCATTATGATGTCATAATGTAAAAATTCCATTATGATGTCATAATGTAAAATTCCATTATGATGTCATAATGTAAAAATTCCATTATGATGTCATAATGCAAAATGCCATTATGATGTCATAATGTAAAAATTGAATTATGATGTCATAATGCAACATTCCATTATGATGTCAAAATGTAACATTCCATTATGATGTCATAATGCAAAATTCAATTATGATGTCATAATGTAAAAATTCCATTATGATGTCATAATGCAACATTCCATTATGATGTCATAATGCAACTTACCATTATGATGTCATAATGCAAAATTCCATTATGATGTCATAATGCCAAATTCCATTATGATGTCATAATGCAACATTCCATTATGATGTCATAATGTAAAAATTCCATTATGATGTCATAATGCAACATTCCATTATGATGTCATAATGCAAAATTCCATTATGATGTCATAATGTAAAAATTCCATTATGATGCCATAATGCAAAATTCCATTATGATGTCATAATGTAAAAATTCTATTATGATGTCATAATGCAAAATTACATTATGATGTCATAATGTAAAAATTGAATTATGATGTCATAATGCAAAATGCCATTATGATGTCATAATGTAAAAATTGAATTATGATGTCATAATGCATAATTTTATTATGATGTCATAATGTAACATTCCATTATGATGTCCTAATGCAAAATTCCATTATGATGTCATAATGCAAAATTCCATTATGATGTCATAATGCAACATTCCATTATGAAGTCATAATATAACATTCCATTATGATGTCATAATGCAACATTCCATTATGATGTCATAATGCAACATTCCATTATGATGTCATAATGCAACATTCCATTATGATGTCATAATGCAAAATTCCATTATGATGTCATAATGCAACATTCCATTATGATGTCATAATGCAAAATTCCATTATGATGTCATAATGTAAAAATTTCATTATGATGTCATAATGCAAAATTCCATTATGATGTCATAATGCAACATTCCATTATGATGTCATAATGTAACATTCCATTATGATGTCATAATGCAAAATTCCATTATGATGTCATAAAGTAAAAATTCCATTATGATGTCATAATGTAAAAATTCTATTATGATGTCATAATGCAAAATTCCATTATGATGTCATAATGCTACATTCCATTATGATGTCATAATGCAAAATTCCATTATGATGTCATAATGCAACATTCCATTATGATGTCATAATGCAAAATTCCATTATGATGTCATAATGTAAAAATTCCATTATGATGTCATAATGCAAAATTCCATTATGATGTCATAATACACAATTCCATTATGATGTCATAATGTAAAATTCCATTATGATGTCATAATGTAAAAATTCCATTATGATGTCATAATGTAACATTCCATTATGATGTCATAATGCAACATTCCATTATGATGTCATGATGCAACATTCCATTATGATGTCATAATGCAAAATTCCATTATGATGTCATAATGTAAAAATTCCATTATGATGTCATAATGTAACATTCCATTATGATGTCATAATGCAACATTCCATTATGATGTCATAATGCAACATTCCATTATGATGTCATAATGCAACATTCCATTATGATGTCATAATGCAAAATTCCATTATGATGTCATAATGCAACGTTCCATTATGATGTCATAATGCAAAATTCCATTATGATGTCATAATGTAACATTCCATTATGATGTCATAATGCAAAATTCCATTGTGATGTCATAATGTAAAAATTCCATTATGATGTCATAATGCAACATTCCATTATGATGTCATAATGCAACTTACCATTATGATGTCATAATGCAAAATTCCATTATGATGTCATAATGCCAAATTCCATTATGATGTCATAATGTAACATTCCATTATGATGTCATAATGCAAAATTCCATTATGATGTCATAATGTAAAAATTCCATTATGATGTCATAATGCAACATTCCATTATGATGTCATAATGCAACATTCCATTATGATGTCATAATGTAAAAATTCCATTATGATGTCATAATGCAACATTCCATTATGATGTCATAATGCAACATTCCATTATGATGGCATAATGCAAAATTCCATTATGATGTCATAATGTAAAAATTCCATTATGATGTCATAATGCAAAATTCAATTATGATGTCATAATGTAAAAATTCCATTATGATGTCATAATGCAAAAATCCATTATGATGTCATAATGTAACATCCCATTATGATGTCATAATGCAAAATTCCATTATGTCATAATGTAAAATTCCATTATGATGTCATAATGCAAAATTCCATTATGATGTCACAATGCAAAATTCCATTAGGATGTCATAATGTAAAATTCCATTATGATGTCATAATGTAACATTCCATTATGATGTCATAATGCAAAATTCCATTATGAGGTCAAAATGTAAAATTCCATTATGATGTCATAATGCAAAATTCCATTATGATGTCATAATGTAACATTCCATTATGATGTCATAATGCAAAATTCCATTATGATGTCATAATGCAAAATTCCATTATGATGTCATAATGTAAAAATTCCATTATGATGTCATAATGTAACATTCCATTATGATGTCATAATGCAACATTCCATTATGATGTCATAATGCAACATTCCATTATGATGTCATAATGCAACATTCCATTATGATGTCATAATGCAAAATTCCATTATGATGTCATAATGCAACATTCCATTATGATGTCATAATGCAAAATTCCATTATGATGTCATAATGTAACATTCCATTATGATGTCATAATGCAAAATTCCATTGTGATGTCATAATGTAAAAATTCCATTATGATGTCATAATGCAACATTCCATTATGATGTCATAATGCAACATTCCATTATGATGTCATAATGCAACTTACCATTATGATGTCATAATGCAAAATTCCATTATGATGTCATAATGCCAAATTCCATTATGATGTCATAATGCAACATTCCATTATGATGTCATAATGCAAAATTCCATTATGATGTCATAATGTAAAAATTCCATTATGATGTCATAATGCAACATTCCATTATGATGTCATAATGCAAAATTCCATTATGATGTCATAATGTAAA
The DNA here is from genome assembly GCF_035609145.1 of Eleutherodactylus coqui. Lineage (NCBI taxonomy): Eukaryota > Metazoa > Chordata > Amphibia > Anura > Eleutherodactylidae > Eleutherodactylus > Eleutherodactylus coqui. The sequence continues at coordinate 1,397,328 of NW_027102475.1, read as the reverse complement.
AATTCCATTATGATGTCATAATGTAAAATTCCATTATGATGTCATAATGCAAAAAATTCCATTATGATGTCATAATGCAAAATGCCATTATGATGTCATAATGTAAAAATTGAATTATGATGTCATAATGCAACATTCCATTATGATGTCATAATGTAACATTCCATTATGATGTCATAATGCAAAATTCAATTATGATGTCATAATGTAAAAATTCCATTATGATGTCATAATGCAACATTCCATTATGATGTCATAATGCAACTTACCATTATGATGTCATAATGCAAAATTCCATTATGATGTCATAATGCCAAATTCCATTATGATGTCATAATGCAACATTCCATTATGATGTCATAATGTAAAAATTCCATTATGATGTCATAATGCAACATTCCATTATGATGTCATAATGCAAAATTCCATTATGATGTCATAATGTAAAAATTCCATTATGATGCCATAATGCAAAATTCCATTATGATGTCATAATGTAAAAATTCTATTATGATGTCATAATGCAAAATTACATTATGATGTCATAATGTAAAAATTGAATTATGATGTCATAATGCAACATTCCATTATGATGTCAAAATGTAACATTCCATTATGATGTCATAATGCAAAATTCAATTATGATGTCATAATGTAAAAATTCCATTATGATGTCATAATGCAACATTCCATTATGATGTCATAATGCAACTTACCATTATGATGTCATAATGCAAAATTCCATTATGATGTCATAATGCCAAATTCCATTATGATGTCATAATGCAACATTCCATTATGATGTCATAATGTAAAAATTCCATTATGATGTCATAATGCAACATTCCATTATGATGTCATAATGCAAAATTCCATTATGATGTCATAATGTAAAAATTCCATTATGATGCCATAATGCAAAATTCCATTATGATGTCATAATGTAAAAATTCTATTATGATGTCATAATGCAAAATTACATTATGATGTCATAATGTAAAAATTGAATTATGATGTCATAATGCAAAATGCCATTATGATGTCATAATGTAAAAATTGAATTATGATGTCATAATGCATAATTTTATTATGATGTCATAATGTAACATTCCATTATGATGTCCTAATGCAAAATTCCATTATGATGTCATAATGCAAAATTCCATTATGATGTCATAATGCAACATTCCATTATGAAGTCATAATATAACATTCCATTATGATGTCATAATGCAACATTCCATTATGATGTCATAATGCAACATTCCATTATGATGTCATAATGCAACATTCCATTATGATGTCATAATGCAAAATTCCATTATGATGTCATAATGCAACATTCCATTATGATGTCATAATGCAAAATTCCATTATGATGTCATAATGTAACATTCCATTATGATGTCATAATGCAAAATTCCATTGTGATGTCATAATGTAAAAATTCCATTATGATGTCATAATGCAACATTCCATTATGATGTCATAATGCAACATTCCATTATGATGTCATAATGTAAAAATTCTATTATGATGTCATAATGAAAAATTCCATTATGATGTCATAATGCCAAATTCCATTATGATGTCATAATGCAACATTCCATTATGATGTCATAATGCAAAATTCCATTATGATGTCATAATGTAAAAATTCCATTATGATGTCATAATGCAACATTCCATTATGATGTCATAATGTAAAAATTCCATTATGATGTCATAATGCAAAATTCCATTATGATGTCATAATGTAAAAATTCCATTATGATGTCAATGCAAAATGCCATTATGATGTCATAATGTAAAAATTGAATTATGATGTCATAATGCAACATTCCATTATGATGTCAAAATGTAACATTCCATTATGATGTCATAATGCAAAATTCAATTATGATGCCATAATGTAAAAATTCCATTATGATGTCATAATGCAACATTCCATTATGATGTCATAATGCAAAATTCCATTATGATGTCATAATGTAAAAATTCCATTATGATGTCATAATGCAACATTCCATTATGATGTCATAATGCAACATTCCATTATGATGTCATAAAGCAAAATTCCATTATGATGTCATAATGCGACATTCCATTATGATGTCATAATGCAAAATTCAATTATGATGTCATAATGTAACATTCCATTATGATGTCATAATGCAAAATTCCATTATGATGTCATAATGCAAAATTCCATTATGATGTCATAATGTAAAAATTCCATTATGATGTCATAATGTAACATTCCATTATGATGTCATAATGCAACATTCCATTATGATGTCATAATGCAACATTCCATTATGATGTCATAATGCAAAATTCCATTATGATGTCATAATGCAACATTCCATTATGATGTCATAATGCAAAATTCCATTATGATGTCATAATGTAACATTCCATTATAATGTCATAATGCAAAATTCCATTGTGATGTCATAATGTAAAAATTCCATTATGATGTCATAATGCAACATTCCATTATGATGTCATAATGTAACATTCCATTATGATGTCATAATGCAAAATTCCATTGTGATGTCATAATGCAAAATTCCATTATGATGTCATAATGCAACATTCCATTATGATGTCATAATGCAACATTCCATTATGATGTCATAATGTAACATTCCATTATGATGTCATAATGCAAAATTCCATTATGATGTCATAATGTAAAAATTCCATTATGATGTCATAATGCAACATTCCATTATGATGTCATAATGCAACATTCCATTATGATGTCATAATGTAAAAATTCCATTATGATGTCATAATGCAACATTCCATTATGATGTCATAATGCAACATTCCATTATGATGTCATAAAGCAAAATTCCATTATGATGTCATAAAGTAAAAATTCCATTATGATGTCATAATGCAACATTCCATTATGATGTCATAATGCAAAATTCCATTATGATGTCATAATGCAACATTCCATTATGATGTCATAATGCAAAATTGAATTATGATGTCATAATGTAACATTCCATTATGATGTCATAATGCAAAATTCCAATATGTCATAATGTAAAAATTCCATTATGATGTCATAATGCAAAATTCCATTATGATGTCATAATGCAACATTCCATTATGATGTCATAATGCAAAATTCCATTATGATGTCATAATGCAACATTCCATTATGATGTCATAATGCAAAATTCCATTATGATGTCATAATGTAACATTCCATTATGATGTCATAATGCAAAATTCCATTATGATGTCATAATGTAAAAATTCCATTATGATGTCATTATGCAAAATTCCATTATGATGTCATAATGCAAAATTCCATTATGATGTCATAATGCCAAATTCCATTATGATGTCATAATGCCAAATTCCATTATGATGTCATAATGCAACATTCCATTATGATGTCATAATGCAAAATTCCATTATGATGTCATAATGTAAAAATTCCATTATGATGTCATAATGCAACATTCCATTATGATGTCATAATGCAACATTCCATTATGATGTCATAATGCAACATTCCATTATGATGTCATAATGCAACATTCCATTATGATGTCATAATGTAACATTCCATTATGATGTCATAATGCAAAATTCCATTATGATGTCATAATGTAACATTCCATTATGATGTCATAATGCAAAATTCCATTATGATGTCATAATGCAACATTCCATTATGATGTCATAATGTAAAAATTCCATTATGATGTCATAATGCAACATTCCATTATGATGTCATAATGCAAAATTCCATTATGATGTCATAATGCAACATTCCATTATGATGTCATAATGCAACATTCCATTATGATGTCATAATGCAAAATTCCATTATGATGTCATAATGTAACATTCCATTATGATGTCATAATGCAAAATTCCATTGTGATGTCATAATGTAAAAATTCCATTATGATGTCATAATGCAACATTCCATTATGATGTCATAATGCAACATTCCATTATGATGTCATAATTCAACATTCCATTATGATGTCATAATGCAAAAATCCATTACGATGTCATAATGTAACATTCCATTATGATGTCATAATGCAACATTCCATTATTATGTCATAATGCAAAATTCCATTATGATGTTATAATGCAACATTCCATTATGAAGTCATAATATAACATTCCATTATGATGTCATAATGCAAAATTCCATTATGATGTCATAATGTAAAAATTCTATTATGATGTCATAATGCAAAATTCCATTATGATGTCATAATACAAAATTCCATTATGATGTCATAATGTAACATTCCATTATGATGTCATAATGCAACATTCCATTATGATGTCATAATGTAACATTCCATTATGATGTCATAATGCAAAATTCCATTATGATGTCATAATGTAAAAATTCCATTATGATGTCATAATGCAAAATTCCATTATGATGTCATAATGCAACATTCCATTATGATGTCATAATGTAACATTCCATTATGATGTCATAATGCAAAATTCCATTATGATGTCATAAAGTAAAAATTCCATTATGATGTCATAATGTAAAAATTCTATTATGATGTCATAATGCAAAATTCCATTATGATGTCATAATGCAAAATTCCATTATGATGTCATAATGCAACATTCCATTATGATGTCATAATGCAACATTCCATTATGATGTCATAATGCAAAATTCCATTATGATGTCATAATGTAAAAATTCCATTATGATGTCATAATGCAAAATTCCATTATGATGTCATAATACACAATTCCATTATGATGTCATAATGTAACATTCCATTATGATGTCATAATGCAACATTCCATTATGATGTCATAATGCAACATTCCATTGTGATGTCATAATGCAAAATTCCATTATGATGTCATAATGTAAAAATTCCATTATGATGTCATAATGCAACATTCCATTATGATGTCATAATGCAAAATTCCATTATGATGTCATAATGCAACATTCCATTATGATGTCATAATGCAAAATTCCATTATGATGTCATAATGCAAAATTCCATTATGATGTCATAATGCAAAATTCCATTATGATGTCATAATGCAACATTCCATTATGATGTCATAATGTAAAAATTCCATTATGATGTCATAATGCAACATTCCATTATGATGTCATAATGCAAAATTCCATTATGATGTCATAATGCAACATTCCATTATGATGTCATAATGCAACATTCCATTATGATGTCATAATGTAACATTCCATTATGATGTCATAATGTAACATTCCATTATGATGTCATAATGCAAAATTCCATTGTGATGTCATAATGTAAAAATTCCATTATGATGTCATAATGCAACATTCCATTATGATGTCATAATGCAACATTCCATTATGATGTCATAATTCAACATTCCATTATGATGTCATAATGCAAAATTCCATTACGATGTCATAATGTAACATTCCATTATGATGTCATAATGCAACATTCCATTATGATGTCATAATGCAAAATTCCATTATGATGTTATAATGCAACATTCCATTATGAAGTCATAATATAACATTCCATTATGATGTCATAATGCAAAATTCCATTATGATGTCATAATGTAAAAATTCTATTATGATGTCATAATGCAAAATTCCATTATGATGTCATAATACAAAATTCCATTATGATGTCATAATGTAACATTCCATTATGATGTCATAATGCAACATTCCATTATGATGTCATAATGTAAAATTCCATTATGATGTCATAAAGTAAAAATTCCATTATGATGTCATAATGTAAAAATTCTATTATGATGTCATAATGCAAAATTCCATTATGATGTCATAATGCAAAATTCCATTATGATGTCATAATGCAAAATTCCATTATGATGTCATAATGCAACATTCCATTATGATGTCATAATGCAAAATTCCATTATGATGTCATAATGTAAAAATTCCATTATGATGTCATAATGCAAAATTCCATTATGATGTCATAATACACAATTCCATTATGATGTCATAATGTAACATTCCATTATGATGTCATAATGCAACATTCCATTATGATGTCATAATGCAACATTCCATTATGATGTCATAATGTAACATTCCATTATGATGTCATAATGTAACATTCCATTATGATGTCATAATGCAAAATTCCATTGTGATGTCATAATGCAAAATTCCATTATGATGTCATAATGCAAAATTCCATTATGATGTCATAATGCAAAATTCCATTATGATGTCATAATGCAACATTCCATTATGATGTCATAATGCAAAATTCCATTATGATGTCATAATGCAACATTCCATTATGATGTCATAATGCAAAATTCCATTATGATGTCATAATGTAACATTCCATTATAATGTCATAATGCAAAATTCCATTGTGATGTCATAATGTAAAAATTCCATTATGATGTCATAATGCAACATTCCATTATGATGTCATAATGTAACATTCCATTATGATGTCATAATGCAAAATTCCATTGTGATGTCATAATGCAAAATTCCATTATGATGTCATAATGTAAAATTCCATTATGATGTCATAATGCAACATTCCATTATGATGTCATAATGCAACATTCCATTATGATGTCATAATGTAACATTCCATTATGATGTCATAATGCAAAATTCCATTATGATGTCATAATGTAAAAATTCCATTATGATGTCATAATGCAACATTCCATTATGATGTCATAATGCAACATTCCATTATGATGTCATAATGTAAAAATTCCATTATGATGTCATAATGCAACATTCCATTATGATGTCATAATGCAACATTCCATTATGATGTCATAAAGCAAAATTCCATTATGATGTCATAAAGTAAAAATTCCATTATGATGTCATAATGCAACATTCCATTATGATGTCATAATGCAAAATTCCATTATGATGTCATAATGCAACATTCCATTATGATGTCATAATGCAAAATTCAATTATGATGTCATAATGTAACATTCCATTATGATGTCATAATGCAAAATTCCAATATGTCATAATGTAAAAATTCCATTATGATGTCATAATGCAAAATTCCATTATGATGTCATAATGCAACATTCCATTATGATGTCATAATGCAAAATTCCATTATGATGTCATAATGCAACATTCCATTATGATGTCATAATGCAAAATTCCATTATGATGTCATAATGTAACATTCCATTATGATGTCATAATGCAAAATTCCATTATGATGTCATAATGTAAAAATTCCATTATGATGTCATTATGCAAAATTCCATTATGATGTCATAATGCAAAATTCCATTATGATGTCATAATGCCAAATTCCATTATGATGTCATAATGCCAAATTCCATTATGATGTCATAATGCAACATTCCATTATGATGTCATAATGCAAAATTCCATTATGATGTCATAATGTAAAAATTCCATTATGATGTCATAATGCAACATTCCATTATGATGTCATAATGCAACATTCCATTATGATGTCATAATGCAACATTCCATTATGATGTCATAATGTAACATTCCATTATGATGTCATAATGCAAAATTCCATTATGATGTCATAATGTAACATTCCATTATGATGTCATAATGCAAAATTCCATTATGATGTCATAATGCAACATTCCATTATGATGTCATAATGTAAAAATTCCATTATGATGTCATAATGCAACATTCCATTATGATGTCATAATGCAAAATTCCATTATGATGTCATAATGCAACATTCCATTATGATGTCATAATGCAACATTCCATTATGATGTCATAATGCAAAATTCCATTATGATGTCATAATGTAACATTCCATTATGATGTCATAATGCAAAATTCCATTGTGATGTCATAATGTAAAAATTCCATTATGATGTCATAATGCAACATTCCATTATGATGTCATAATGCAACATTCCATTATGATGTCATAATTCAACATTCCATTATGATGTCATAATGCAAAAATCCATTACGATGTCATAATGTAACATTCCATTATGATGTCATAATGCAACATTCCATTATTATGTCATAATGCAAAATTCCATTATGATGTTATAATGCAACATTCCATTATGAAGTCATAATATAACATTCCATTATGATGTCATAATGCAAAATTCCATTATGATGTCATAATGTAAAAATTCTATTATGATGTCATAATGCAAAATTCCATTATGATGTCATAATACAAAATTCCATTATGATGTCATAATGTAACATTCCATTATGATGTCATAATGCAACATTCCATTATGATGTCATAATGCAACATTCCATTATGATGTCATAATGTAACATTCCATTATGATGTCATAATGCAAAATTCCATTATGATGTCATAATGCAACATTCCATTATGATGTCATAATGTAACATTCCATTATGATGTCATAATGCAAAATTCCATTATGATGTCATAAAGTAAAAATTCCATTATGATGTCATAATGTAAAAATTCTATTATGATGTCATAATGCAAAATTCCATTATGATGTCATAATGCAAAATTCCATTATGATGTCATAATGCAACATTCCATTATGATGTCATAATGCAAAATTCCATTATGATGTCATAATGCAAAATTCCATTATGATGTCATAATGTAAAAATTCCATTATGATGTCATAATGCAAAATTCCATTATGATGTCATAATACACAATTCCATTATGATGTCATAATGTAACATTCCATTATGATGTCATAATGCAACATTCCATTATGATGTCATAATGCAACATTCCATTGTGATGTCATAATGCAAAATTCCATTATGATGTCATAATGTAAAAATTCCATTATGATGTCATAATGCAACATTCCATTATGATGTCATAATGCAAAATTCCATTATGATGTCATAATGCAACATTCCATTATGATGTCATAATGCAAAATTCCATTATGATGTCATAATGTAAAAATTCCATTATGATGTCATAATGCAAAATTCCATTATGATGTCATAATGCAACATTCCATTATGATGTCATAATGTAACATTCCATTATGATGTCATAATGCAAAATTCCATTATGATGTCATAAAGTAAAAATTCCATTATGATGTCATAATGTAAAAATTCTATTATGATGTCATAATGCAAAATTCCATTATGATGTCATAATGCAAAATTCCATTATGATGTCATAATGCAACATTCCATTATGATGTCATAATGCAACATTCCATTATGATGTCATAATGCAAAATTCCATTATGATGTCATAATGTAAAAATTCCATTATGATGTCATAATGCAAAATTCCATTATGATGTCATAATACACAATTCCATTATGATGTCATAATGTAACATTCCATTATGATGTCATAATGCAACATTCCATTATGATGTCATAATGCAACATTCCATTGTGATGTCATAATGCAAAATTCCATTATGATGTCATAATGTAAAAATTCCATTATGATGTCATAATGCAACATTCCATTATGATGTCATAATGCAAAATTCCATTATGATGTCATAATGCAACATTCCATTATGATGTCATAATGCAAAATTCCATTATGATGTCATAATGCAAAATTCCATTATGATGTCATAATGCAAAATTCCATTATGATGTCATAATGCAACATTCCATTATGATGTCATAATGTAAAAATTCCATTATGATGTCATAATGCAACATTCCATTATGATGTCATAATGCAAAATTCCATTATGATGTCATAATGCAACATTCCATTATGATGTCATAATGCAACATTCCATTATGATGTCATAATGTAACATTCCATTATGATGTCATAATGTAACATTCCATTATGATGTCATAATGCAAAATTCCATTGTGATGTCATAATGTAAAAATTCCATTATGATGTCATAATGCAACATTCCATTATGATGTCATAATGCAACATTCCATTATGATGTCATAATTCAACATTCCATTATGATGTCATAATGCAAAATTCCATTACGATGTCATAATGTAACATTCCATTATGATGTCATAATGCAACATTCCATTATGATGTCATAATGCAAAATTCCATTATGATGTTATAATGCAACATTCCATTATGAAGTCATAATATAACATTCCATTATGATGTCATAATGCAAAATTCCATTATGATGTCATAATGTAAAAATTCTATTATGATGTCATAATGCAAAATTCCATTATGATGTCATAATACAAAATTCCATTATGATGTCATAATGTAACATTCCATTATGATGTCATAATGCAACATTCCATTATGATGTCATAATGTAAAATTCCATTATGATGTCATAAAGTAAAAATTCCATTATGATGTCATAATGTAAAAATTCTATTATGATGTCATAATGCAAAATTCCATTATGATGTCATAATGCAAAATTCCATTATGATGTCATAATGCAAAATTCCATTATGATGTCATAATGCAACATTCCATTATGATGTCATAATGCAAAATTCCATTATGATGTCATAATGTAAAAATTCCATTATGATGTCATAATGCAAAATTCCATTATGATGTCATAATACACAATTCCATTATGATGTCATAATGTAACATTCCATTATGATGTCATAATGCAACATTCCATTATGATGTCATAATGCAACATTCCATTATGATGTCATAATGTAACATTCCATTATGATGTCATAATGTAACATTCCATTATGATGTCATAATGCAAAATTCCATTGTGATGTCATAATGCAAAATTCCATTATGATGTCATAATGCAAAATTCCATTATGATGTCATAATGCAAAATTCCATTATGATGTCATAATGCAACATTCCATTATGATGTCATAATGCAAAATTCCATTATGATGTCATAATGCAACATTCCATTATGATGTCATAATGCAAAATTCCATTATGATGTCATAATGTAACATTCCATTATAATGTCATAATGCAAAATTCCATTGTGATGTCATAATGTAAAAATTCCATTATGATGTCATAATGCAACATTCCATTATGATGTCATAATGTAACATTCCATTATGATGTCATAATGCAAAATTCCATTGTGATGTCATAATGCAAAATTCCATTATGATGTCATAATGTAAAATTCCATTATGATGTCATAATGCAACATTCCATTATGATGTCATAATGCAACATTCCATTATGATGTCATAATGTAACATTCCATTATGATGTCATAATGCAAAATTCCATTATGATGTCATAATGTAAAAATTCCATTATGATGTCATAATGCAACATTCCATTATGATGTCATAATGCAACATTCCATTATGATGTCATAATGTAAAAATTCCATTATGATGTCATAATGCAACATTCCATTATGATGTCATAATGCAACATTCCATTATGATGTCATAAAGCAAAATTCCATTATGATGTCATAAAGTAAAAATTCCATTATGATGTCATAATGCAACATTCCATTATGATGTCATAATGCAAAATTCCATTATGATGTCATAATGCAACATTCCATTATGATGTCATAATGCAAAATTCAATTATGATGTCATAATGTAACATTCCATTATGATGTCATAATGCAAAATTCCAATATGTCATAATGTAAAAATTCCATTATGATGTCATAATGCAAAATTCCATTATGATGTCATAATGCAACATTCCATTATGATGTCATAATGCAAAATTCCATTATGATGTCATAATGCAACATTCCATTATGATGTCATAATGCAAAATTCCATTATGATGTCATAATGTAACATTCCATTATGATGTCATAATGCAAAATTCCATTATGATGTCATAATGTAAAAATTCCATTATGATGTCATTATGCAAAATTCCATTATGATGTCATAATGCAAAATTCCATTATGATGTCATAATGCCAAATTCCATTATGATGTCATAATGCCAAATTCCATTATGATGTCATAATGCAACATTCCATTATGATGTCATAATGCAAAATTCCATTATGATGTCATAATGTAAAAATTCCATTATGATGTCATAATGCAACATTCCATTATGATGTCATAATGCAACATTCCATTATGATGTCATAATGCAACATTCCATTATGATGTCATAATGCAACATTCCATTATGATGTCATAATGCAACATTCCATTATGATGTCATAATGTAACATTCCATTATGATGTCATAATGCAAAATTCCATTATGATGTCATAATGTAACATTCCATTATGATGTCATAATGCAAAATTCCATTATGATGTCATAATGCAACATTCCATTATGATGTCATAATGTAAAAATTCCATTATGATGTCATAATGCAACATTCCATTATGATGTCATAATGCAAAATTCCATTATGATGTCATAATGCAACATTCCATTATGATGTCATAATGCAACATTCCATTATGATGTCATAATGCAAAATTCCATTATGATGTCATAATGTAACATTCCATTATGATGTCATAATGCAAAATTCCATTGTGATGTCATAATGTAAAAATTCCATTATGATGTCATAATGCAACATTCCATTATGATGTCATAATGCAACATTCCATTATGATGTCATAATTCAACATTCCATTATGATGTCATAATGCAAAAATCCATTACGATGTCATAATGTAACATTCCATTATGATGTCATAATGCAACATTCCATTATTATGTCATAATGCAAAATTCCATTATGATGTTATAATGCAACATTCCATTATGAAGTCATAATATAACATTCCATTATGATGTCATAATGCAAAATTCCATTATGATGTCATAATGTAAAAATTCTATTATGATGTCATAATGCAAAATTCCATTATGATGTCATAATACAAAATTCCATTATGATGTCATAATGTAACATTCCATTATGATGTCATAATGCAACATTCCATTATGATGTCATAATGCAACATTCCATTATGATGTCATAATGTAACATTCCATTATGATGTCATAATGCAAAATTCCATTATGATGTCATAATGTAAAAATTCCATTATGATGTCATAATGCAAAATTCCATTATGATGTCATAATGCAACATTCCATTATGATGTCATAATGTAACATTCCATTATGATGTCATAATGCAAAATTCCATTATGATGTCATAAAGTAAAAATTCCATTATGATGTCATAATGTAAAAATTCTATTATGATGTCATAATGCAAAATTCCATTATGATGTCATAATGCAAAATTCCATTATGATGTCATAATGCAACATTCCATTATGATGTCATAATGCAAAATTCCATTATGATGTCATAATGTAAAAATTCCATTATGATGTCATAATGCAAAATTCCATTATGATGTCATAATACACAATTCCATTATGATGTCATAATGTAACATTCCATTATGATGTCATAATGCAACATTCCATTATGATGTCATAATGCAACATTCCATTGTGATGTCATAATGCAAAATTCCATTATGATGTCATAATGTAAAAATTCCATTATGATGTCATAATGCAACATTCCATTATGATGTCATAATGCAAAATTCCATTATGATGTCATAATGCAACATTCCATTATGATGTCATAATGCAAAATTCCATTATGATGTCATAATGCAAAATTCCATTATGATGTCATAATGCAAAATTCCATTATGATGTCATAATGCAACATTCCATTATGATGTCATAATGTAAAAATTCCATTATGATGTCATAATGCAACATTCCATTATGATGTCATAATGCAAAATTCCATTATGATGTCATAATGCAACATTCCATTATGATGTCATAATGCAACATTCCATTATGATGTCATAATGCAAAATTCCATTATGATGTCATAATGTAACATTCCATTATGATGTCATAATGCAAAATTCCATTGTGATGTCATAATGTAAAAATTCCATTATGATGTCATAATGCAACATTCCATTATGATGTCATAATGCAACATTCCATTATGATGTCATAATTCAACATTCCATTATGATGTCATAATGCAAAATTCCATTACGATGTCATAATGTAACATTCCATTATGATGTCATAATGCAACATTCCATTATGATGTCATAATGCAAAATTCCATTATGATGTTATAATGCAACATTCCATTATGAAGTCATAATATAACATTCCATTATGATGTCATAATGTAAAAATTCTATTATGATGTCATAATGCAAAATTCCATTATGATGTCATAATGCAACATTCCATTATGATGTCATAATGTAAAAATTCCATTATGATGTCATAATGCAACATTCCATTATGATGTCATAATGTAAAAATTCCATTATGATGTCATAATGCAAAATTCCATTATGATGTCATAATGCAAAATTCCATTATGATGTCATAATGTAAAAATTCTATTATGATGTCATAATGCAAAATTCCATTATGATGTCATAATGCAAAATTCCATTATGATGTCATAATGCAAAATTCCATTATGATGTCATAATGCAACATTCCATTATGATGTCATAATGCAAAATTCCATTATGATGTCATAATGTAAAAATTCCATTATGATGTCATAATGCAAAATTCCATTATGATGTCATAATACACAATTCCATTATGATGTCATAATGTAACATTCCATTATGATGTCATAATGCAACATTCCATTATGATGTCATAATGCAACATTCCATTATGATGTCATAATGTAACATTCCATTATGATGTCATAATGTAACATTCCATTATGATGTCATAATGCAAAATTCCATTGTGATGTCATAATGCAAAATTCCATTATGATGTCATAATGTAAAATTCCATTATGATGTCATAAAGTAAAAATTCCATTATGATGTCATAATGTAAAAATTCTATTATGATGTCATAATGCAAAATTCCATTATGATGTCATAATACAAAATTCCATTATGATGTCATAATGTAACATTCCATTATGATGTCATAATGCAACATTCCATTATGATGTCATAATGTAAAATTCCATTATGATGTCATAAAGTAAAAATTCCATTATGATGTCATAATGTAAAAATTCTATTATGATGTCATAATGCAAAATTCCATTATGATGTCATAATGCAAAATTCCATTATGATGTCATAATGCAAAATTCCATTATGATGTCATAATGCAACATTCCATTATGATGTCATAATGCAAAATTCCATTATGATGTCATAATGTAAAAATTCCATTATGATGTCATAATGCAAAATTCCATTATGATGTCATAATACACAATTCCATTATGATGTCATAATGTAACATTCCATTATGATGTCATAATGCAACATTCCATTATGATGTCATAATGCAACATTCCATTATGATGTCATAATGTAACATTCCATTATGATGTCATAATGTAACATTCCATTATGATGTCATAATGTAACATTCCATTATGATGTCATAATGCAAAATTCCATTGTGATGTCATAATGCAAAATTCCATTATGATGTCATAATGCAAAATTCCATTATGATGTCATAATGCAAAATTCCATTATGATGTCATAATGCAACATTCCATTATGATGTCATAATGCAAAATTCCATTATGATGTCATAATGCAACATTCCATTATGATGTCATAATGCAAAATTCCATTATGATGTCATAATGTAACATTCCATTATAATGTCATAATGCAAAATTCCATTGTGATGTCATAATGTAAAAATTCCATTATGATGTCATAATGCAACATTCCATTATGATGTCATAATGTAACATTCCATTATGATGTCATAATGCAAAATTCCATTGTGATGTCATAATGCAAAATTCCATTATGATGTCATAATGTAAAATTCCATTATGATGTCATAATGCAACATTCCATTATGATGTCATAATGCAACATTCCATTATGATGTCATAATGTAACATTCCATTATGATGTCATAATGCAAAATTCCATTATGATGTCATAATGTAAAAATTCCATTATGATGTCATAATGCAACATTCCATTATGATGTCATAATGCAACATTCCATTATGATGTCATAATGTAAAAATTCCATTATGATGTCATAATGCAACATTCCATTATGATGTCATAATGCAACATTCCATTATGATGTCATAAAGCAAAATTCCATTATGATGTCATAAAGTAAAAATTCCATTATGATGTCATAATGCAACATTCCATTATGATGTCATAATGCAAAATTCCATTATGATGTCATAATGCAACATTCCATTATGATGTCATAATGCAAAATTCAATTATGATGTCATAATGTAACATTCCATTATGATGTCATAATGCAAAATTCCAATATGTCATAATGTAAAAATTCCATTATGATGTCATAATGCAAAATTCCATTATGATGTCATAATGCAACATTCCATTATGATGTCATAATGCAAAATTCCATTATGATGTCATAATGCAACATTCCATTATGATGTCATAATGCAAAATTCCATTATGATGTCATAATGTAACATTCCATTATGATGTCATAATGCAAAATTCCATTATGATGTCATAATGTAAAAATTCCATTATGATGTCATTATGCAAAATTCCATTATGATGTCATAATGCAAAATTCCATTATGATGTCATAATGCCAAATTCCATTATGATGTCATAATGCCAAATTCCATTATGATGTCATAATGCAACATTCCATTATGATGTCATAATGCAAAATTCCATTATGATGTCATAATGTAAAAATTCCATTATGATGTCATAATGCAACATTCCATTATGATGTCATAATGCAACATTCCATTATGATGTCATAATGCAACATTCCATTATGATGTCATAATGCAACATTCCATTATGATGTCATAATGCAACATTCCATTATGATGTCATAATGTAACATTCCATTATGATGTCATAATGCAAAATTCCATTATGATGTCATAATGTAACATTCCATTATGATGTCATAATGCAAAATTCCATTATGATGTCATAATGCAACATTCCATTATGATGTCATAATGTAAAAATTCCATTATGATGTCATAATGCAACATTCCATTATGATGTCATAATGCAAAATTCCATTATGATGTCATAATGCAACATTCCATTATGATGTCATAATGCAACATTCCATTATGATGTCATAATGCAAAATTCCATTATGATGTCATAATGTAACATTCCATTATGATGTCATAATGCAAAATTCCATTGTGATGTCATAATGTAAAAATTCCATTATGATGTCATAATGCAACATTCCATTATGATGTCATAATGCAACATTCCATTATGATGTCATAATTCAACATTCCATTATGATGTCATAATGCAAAAATCCATTACGATGTCATAATGTAACATTCCATTATGATGTCATAATGCAACATTCCATTATTATGTCATAATGCAAAATTCCATTATGATGTTATAATGCAACATTCCATTATGAAGTCATAATATAACATTCCATTATGATGTCATAATGCAAAATTCCATTATGATGTCATAATGTAAAAATTCTATTATGATGTCATAATGCAAAATTCCATTATGATGTCATAATACAAAATTCCATTATGATGTCATAATGTAACATTCCATTATGATGTCATAATGCAACATTCCATTATGATGTCATAATGCAACATTCCATTATGATGTCATAATGTAACATTCCATTATGATGTCATAATGCAAAATTCCATTATGATGTCATAATGTAAAAATTACATTATGATGTCATAATGCAAAATTCCATTATGATGTCATAATGCAACATTCCATTATGATGTCATAATGTAACATTCCATTATGATGTCATAATGCAAAATTCCATTATGATGTCATAAAGTAAAAATTCCATTATGATGTCATAATGTAAAAATTCTATTATGATGTCATAATGCAAAATTCCATTATGATGTCATAATGCAAAATTCCATTATGATGTCATAATGCAACATTCCATTATGATGTCATAATGCAAAATTCCATTATGATGTCATAATGTAAAAATTCCATTATGATGTCATAATGCAAAATTCCATTATGATGTCATAATACACAATTCCATTATGATGTCATAATGTAACATTCCATTATGATGTCATAATGCAACATTCCATTATGATGTCATAATGCAACATTCCATTGTGATGTCATAATGCAAAATTCCATTATGATGTCATAATGTAAAAATTCCATTATGATGTCATAATGCAACATTCCATTATGATGTCATAATGCAAAATTCCATTATGATGTCATAATGCAACATTCCATTATGATGTCATAATGCAAAATTCCATTATGATGTCATAATGCAAAATTCCATTATGATGTCATAATGCAAAATTCCATTATGATGTCATAATGCAACATTCCATTATGATGTCATAATGTAAAAATTCCATTATGATGTCATAATGCAACATTCCATTATGATGTCATAATGCAAAATTCCATTATGATGTCATAATGCAACATTCCATTATGATGTCATAATGCAACATTCCATTATGATGTCATAATGCAAAATTCCATTATGATGTCATAATGTAACATTCCATTATGATGTCATAATGCAAAATTCCATTGTGATGTCATAATGTAAAAATTCCATTATGATGTCATAATGCAACATTCCATTATGATGTCATAATGCAACATTCCATTATGATGTCATAATTCAACATTCCATTATGATGTCATAATGCAAAATTCCATTACGATGTCATAATGTAACATTCCATTATGATGTCATAATGCAACATTCCATTATGATGTCATAATGCAAAATTCCATTATGATGTTATAATGCAACATTCCATTATGAAGTCATAATATAACATTCCATTATGATGTCATAATGTAAAAATTCTATTATGATGTCATAATGCAAAATTCCATTATGATGTCATAATGCAACATTCCATTATGATGTCATAATGTAAAAATTCCATTATGATGTCATAATGCAACATTCCATTATGATGTCATAATGTAAAAATTCCATTATGATGTCATAATGCAAAATTCCATTATGATGTCATAATGCAAAATTCCATTATGATGTCATAATGTAAAAATTCTATTATGATGTCATAATGCAAAATTCCATTATGATGTCATAATGCAAAATTCCATTATGATGTCATAATGCAAAATTCCATTATGATGTCATAATGCAACATTCCATTATGATGTCATAATGCAAAATTCCATTATGATGTCATAATGTAAAAATTCCATTATGATGTCATAATGCAAAATTCCATTATGATGTCATAATACACAATTCCATTATGATGTCATAATGTAACATTCCATTATGATGTCATAATGCAACATTCCATTATGATGTCATAATGCAACATTCCATTATGATGTCATAATGTAACATTCCATTATGATGTCATAATGTAACATTCCATTATGATGTCATAATGCAAAATTCCATTGTGATGTCATAATGCAAAATTCCATTATGATGTCATAATGTAAAATTCCATTATGATGTCATAATGCAACATTCCATTATGATGTCATAATGCAACATTCCATTATGATGTCATAATGTAACATTCCATTATGATGTCATAATGCAAAATTCCATTATGATGTCATAATGTAAAAATTCCATTATGATGTCATAATGCAACATTCCATTATGATGTCATAATGCAACATTCCATTATGATGTCATAATGTAAAAAATCCATTATGATGTCATAATGCAACATTCCATTATGATGTCATAATGCAACATTCCATTATGATGTCATAAAGCAAAATTCCATTATGATGTCATAAAGTAAAAATTCCATTATGATGTCATAATGCAACATTCCATTATGATGTCATAATGCAAAATTCCATTATGATGTCATAATGCAACATTCCATTATGATGTCATAATGCAAAATTCAATTATGATGTCATAATGTAACATTCCATTATGATGTCATAATGCAAAATTCCATTATGTCATAATGTAAAAATTCCATTATGATGTCATAATGCAAAATTCCATTATGATGTCATAATGCAACATTCCATTATGATGTCATAATGCAAAATTCCATTATGATGTCATAATGCAACATTCCATTATGATGTCATAATGCAAAATTCCATTATGATGTCATAATGCAACATTCCATTATGATGTCATAATGCAAAATTCCATTATGATGTCATAATGTAAAAATTCCATTATGATGTCATAATGCAACATTCCATTATGATGTCATAATGCAACATTCCATTATGATGTCATAAAGCAAAATTCCATTATGATGTCATAATGCGACATTCCATTATGATGTCATAATGCAAAATTCAATTATGATGTCATAATGTAACATTCCATTATGATGTCATAATGCAAAATTCCATTATGATGTCATAATGCAAAATTCCATTATGATGTCATAATGTAAAAATTCCATTATGATGTCATAATGTAACATTCCATTATGATGTCATAATGCAACATTCCATTATGATGTCATAATGCAACATTCCATTATGATGTCATAATGCAACATTCCATTATGATGTCATAATGCAAAATTCCATTATGATGTCATAATGCAACATTCCATTATGATGTCATAATGCAAAATTCCATTATGATGTCATAATGTAACATTCCATTATGATGTCATAATGCAAAATTCCATTGTGATGTCATAATGTAAAAATTCCATTATGATGTCATAATGCAACATTCCATTATGATGTCATAATGCAACATTCCATTATGATGTCATAATGCAACTTACCATTATGATGTCATAATGCAAAATTCCATTATGATGTCATAATGCCAAATTCCATTATGATGTCATAATGTAACATTCCATTATGATGTCATAATGCAAAATTCCATTATGATGTCATAATGTAAAAATTCCATTATGATGTCATAATGCAACATTCCATTATGATGTCATAATGCAACATTCCATTATGATGTCATAATGTAAAAATTCCATTATGATGTCATAATGCAACATTCCATTATGATGTCATAATGCAACATTCCATTATGATGTCATAATGCAACATTCCATTATGATGTCATAAAGCAAAATTCCATTATGATGTCATAATGTAACATTCCATTATGATGTCATAATGCAACATTCCATTATGATGTCATAATGCAACATTCCATTATGATGTCATAATGCAAAATTCCATTATGATGTCATAATGTAACATTCCATTATGATGTCATAATGCAACATTCCATTATGATGTCATAATGCAAAATTCCATTATGATGTCATAATGTAAAAATTCCATTATGATGTCATAATGCAAAATTCCATTATGATGTCATAATACACAATTCCATTATGATGTCATAATGTAACATTCCATTATGATGTCATAATGCAACATTCCATTATGATGTCATAATGCAACATTCCATTATGATGTCATAATGTAACATTCCATTATGATGTCATAATGTAACATTCCATTATGATGTCATAATGCAAAATTCCATTGTGATGTCATAATGCAAAATTCCATTATGATGTCATAATGTAAAATTCCATTATGATGTCATAATGCAACATTCCATTATGATGTCATAATGCAACATTCCATTATGATGTCATAATGTAACATTCCATTATGATGTCATAATGCAAAATTCCATTATGATGTCATAATGTAAAAATTCCATTATGATGTCATAATGCAACATTCCATTATGATGTCATAATGCAACATTCCATTATGATGTCATAATGTAAAAAATCCATTATGATGTCATAATGCAACATTCCATTATGATGTCATAATGCAACATTCCATTATGATGTCATAAAGCAAAATTCCATTATGATGTCATAAAGTAAAAATTCCATTATGATGTCATAATGCAACATTCCATTATGATGTCATAATGCAAAATTCCATTATGATGTCATAATGCAACATTCCATTATGATGTCATAATGCAAAATTCAATTATGATGTCATAATGTAACATTCCATTATGATGTCATAATGCAAAATTCCATTATGTCATAATGTAAAAATTCCATTATGATGTCATAATGCAAAATTCCATTATGATGTCATAATGCAACATTCCATTATGATGTCATAATGCAAAATTCCATTATGATGTCATAATGCAACATTCCATTATGATGTCATAATGCAAAATTCCATTATGATGTCATAATGCAACATTCCATTATGATGTCATAATGCAAAATTCCATTATGATGTCATAATGTAAAAATTCCATTATGATGTCATAATGCAACATTCCATTATGATGTCATAATGCAACATTCCATTATGATGTCATAAAGCAAAATTCCATTATGATGTCATAATGCGACATTCCATTATGATGTCATAATGCAAAATTCAATTATGATGTCATAATGTAACATTCCATTATGATGTCATAATGCAAAATTCCATTATGATGTCATAATGCAAAATTCCATTATGATGTCATAATGTAAAAATTCCATTATGATGTCATAATGTAACATTCCATTATGATGTCATAATGCAACATTCCATTATGATGTCATAATGCAACATTCCATTATGATGTCATAATGCAACATTCCATTATGATGTCATAATGCAAAATTCCATTATGATGTCATAATGCAACATTCCATTATGATGTCATAATGCAAAATTCCATTATGATGTCATAATGTAACATTCCATTATGATGTCATAATGCAAAATTCCATTGTGATGTCATAATGTAAAAATTCCATTATGATGTCATAATGCAACATTCCATTATGATGTCATAATGCAACATTCCATTATGATGTCATAATGCAACTTACCATTATGATGTCATAATGCAAAATTCCATTATGATGTCATAATGCCAAATTCCATTATGATGTCATAATGTAACATTCCATTATGATGTCATAATGCAAAATTCCATTATGATGTCATAATGTAAAAATTCCATTATGATGTCATAATGCAACATTCCATTATGATGTCATAATGCAACATTCCATTATGATGTCATAATGTAAAAATTCCATTATGATGTCATAATGCAACATTCCATTATGATGTCATAATGCAACATTCCATTATGATGTCATAATGCAACATTCCATTATGATGTCATAAAGCAAAATTCCATTATGATGTCATAATGTAACATTCCATTATGATGTCATAATGCAACATTCCATTATGATGTCATAATGCAACATTCCATTATGATGTCATAATGCAAAATTCCATTATGATGTCATAATGTAACATTCCATTATGATGTCATAATGCAACATTCCATTATGATGTCATAATGCAAAATTCCATTATGATGTCATAATGTAAAAATTCCATTATGATGTCATAATGCAACATTCCATTATGATGTCATAATGCAACATTCCATTATGATGTCATAATGCAACATTCCATTATGATGTCATAATGCAAAATTCCATTATGATGTCATAATGTAAAAATTCCATTATGATGTCATAATGCAAAATTCCATTATGATGTCATAATGCAACATTCCATTATGATGTCATAATGCAAAATTCCATTATGATGTCATAATGTAACATTCCATTATAATGTCATAATGCAAAATTCCATTATGATGTCATAATGCAAAATTCCATTATGATGTCATAATGTAAAAATTCCATTATGATGTCATAATGCAACATTCCATTATGATGTCATAATGTAAAAATTCCATTATGATGTTATAATGCAACATTCCATTATGATGTCATAATGCAACATTCCATTATGATGTCATAATGCAAAATTCCATTATGATGTCATAATGCAACATTCCATTATGATGTCATAATGCAAAATTCCATTATGATGTCATAATGTAACATTCCATTATGATGTCATAATGCAAAGTTCCATTATGATGTCATAATGTAAAAATTCCATTATGATCTCATAATGTAAAAATTCCATTATGATGTCATAATGCAACATTCCATTATGACATAATGGAATTTTTACATTATGACATCATAATTTAACATTCCATTATGATGTCATAATGCAAAATTCCATTATGATGTCATAATGCAAAGTTCCATTATGATGTCATAATGCAAAATTCCATTATGATGTCATAATGCAAAGTTCCATTATGATGTCATAATGTAAAAATTCTATTATGATGTCATAATGCAAAATTCCATTATGATGTCATAATACAAAATTCCATTATGATGTCATAATGTAACATTCCATTATGATGTCATAATGCAACATTCCATTATGATGTCATAATGCAACATTCCATTATGATGTCATAATGCAACATTCCATTATGATGTCATAATGTAACATTCCATTATGATGTCATAATGCAAAATTCCATTATGATGTCATAATGCAAAATTCCATTATGATGTCATAATGTAACATTCCATTATGATGTCATAATGCAAAATTCCATTATGATGTCATAATGCAACATTCCATTATGATGTCATAATGTAAAAATTCCATTATGATGTCATAATGCAACATTCCATTATGATGTCATAATGCAAAATTCCATTATGATGTCATAATGCAACATTCCATTATGATGTCATAATGCAACATTCCATTATGATGTCATAATGCAACATTCCATTATGATGTCATAATGCAAAATTCCATTATGATGTCATAATGTAACATTCCATTATGATGTCATAATGCAAAATTCCATTGTGATGTCATAATGTAAAAATTCCATTATGATGTCATAATGCAACATTCCAATAAGATGTCATAATGCAACATTCCATTATGATGTCATAATTCAACATTCCATTATGATGTCATAATGCAAAATTCCATTACGATGTCATAATGTAACATTCCATTATGATGTCATAATGCAACATTCCATTATGATGTCATAATGCAAAATTCCATTATGATATTATAATGCAACATTCCATTATGAAGTCATAATATAACATTCCATTATGATGTCATAATGCAAAATTCCATTATGATGTCATAATGTAAAAATTCTATTATGATGTCATAATGCAAAATTCCATTATGATGTCATAATACAAAATTCCATTATGATGTCATAATGTAACATTCCATTATGATGTCATAATGCAACATTCCATTATGATGTCATAATGTAACATTCCATTATGATGTCATAATGCAAAATTCCATTATGATGTCATAATGTAAAAATTCCATTATGATGTCATAATGCAAAATTCCATTATGATGTCATAATGCAACATTCCATTATGATGTCATAATGTAACATTCCATTATGATGTCATAATGCAAAATTCCATTATGATGTCATAAAGTAAAAATTCCATTATGATGTCATAATGTAAAAATTCTATTATGATGTCATAATGCAAAATTCCATTATGATGTCATAATGCTACATTCCATTATGATGTCATAATGCAAAATTCCATTATGATGTCATAATGCAACATTCCATTATGATGTCATAATGCTACATTCCATTATGATGTCATAATGTAAAAATTCCATTATGATGTCATAATGCAAAATTCCATTATGATGTCATAATACACAATTCCATTATGATGTCATAATGTAAAATTCCATTATGATGTCATAATGTAAAAATTCCATTATGATGTCATAATGTAACATTCCATTATGATGTCATAATGCAACATTCCATTATGATGTCATAATGCAACATTCCATTATGATGTCATAATGCAAAATTCCATTATGATGTCATAATGCAACATTCCATTATGATGTCATAATGTAAAAATTCCATTATGATGTCATAATGCAACATTCCATTATGATGTCATAATGCAAAATTCCATTATGATGTCATAATGCAACATTCCATTATGATGTCATAATGCAAAATTCCATTATGATGTCATAATGCAAAATTCCATTATGATGTCATAATGCAACATTCCATTATGATGTCATAATGCAAAATTCCATTATGATGTCATAATGTAAAAATTCCATTATGATGTCATAATGCAAAATTCCATTATGATGTCATAATACACAATTCCATTATGATGTCATAATGTAAAATTCCATTATGATGGCATAATGTAAAAATTCCATTATGATGTCATAATGTAACATTCCATTATGATGTCATAATGCAACATTCCATTATGATGTCATAATGCAACATTCCATTATGATGTCATAATGCAACATTCCATTATGATGTCATAATGCAAAATTCCATTATGATGTCATAATGCAACATTCCATTATGATGTCATAATGCAAAATTCCATTATGATGTCATAATGTAACATTCCATTATGATGTCATAATGCAAAATTCCATTGTGATGTCATAATGTAAAAATTCCATTATGATGTCATAATGCAACATTCCATTATGATGTCATAATGCAAAATTCCATTATGATGTCATAATGTAAAAATTCCATTATGATGTCATAATGTAACATTCCATTATGATGTCATAATGCAACATTCCATTATGATGTCATAATGCAACATTCCATTATGATGTCATAATGCAACATTCCATTATGATGTCATAATGCAAAATTCCATTATGATGTCATAATGCAACGTTCCATTATGATGTCATAATGCAAAATTCCATTATGATGTCATAATGTAACATTCCATTATGATGTCATAATGCAAAATTCCATTGTGATGTCATAATGTAAAAATTCCATTATGATGTCATAATGCAACATTCCATTATGATGTCATAATGCAACATTCCATTATGATGTCATAATGCAACATTCCATTATGATGTCATAATGCAAAATTCCATTATGATGTCATAATGCCAAATTCCATTATGATGTCATAATGTAACATTCCATTATGATGTCATAATGCAAAATTCCATTATGATGTCATAATGTAAAAATTCCATTATGATGTCATAATGCAACATTCCATTATGATGTCATAATGCAACATTCCATTATGATGTCATAATGTAAAAATTCCATTATGATGTCATAATGCAACATTCCATTATGATGTCATAATGCAACATTCCATTATGATGGCATAAAGCAAAATTCCATTATGATGTCATAATGTAACATTCCATTATGATGTCATAATGCAACATTCCATTATGATGTCATAATGCAACATTCCATTATGATGTCATAATGCAAAATTCCATTATGATGTCATAATGTAACATTCCATTATGATGTCATAATGCAACATTCCATTATGATGTCATAATGCAAAATTCCATTATGATGTCATAATGTAAAAATTCCATTATGATGTCATAATGCAACATTCCATTATGATGTCATAATGCAACATTCCATTATGATGTCATAATGCAACATTCCATTATGATGTCATAATGTAACATTCCATTATGATGTCATAATGCAAAATTCCATTATGATGTCATAATGTAACATTCCATTATGTCATAATGCAAAATTCCATTATGATGTCATAATGCAACATTCCATTATGATGTCATAATGTAAAAATTCCATTATGATGTCATAATGCAACATTCCATTATGATGTCATAATGCAAAATTCCATTATGATGTCATAATGCAACATTCCATTATGATGTCATAATGCAACATTCCATTATGATGTCATAATGCAACATTCCATTATGATGTCATAATGCAAAATTCCATTATGATGTCATAATGCAACATTCCATTATGATGTCATAATGTAAAAATTCCATTATGATGTCATAATGCAACATTCCATTATGATGTCATAATGCAAAATTCCATTATGATGTCATAATGCAACATTCCATTATGATGTCATAATGCAACATTCCATTATGATGTCATAATGCAAAATTCCATTATGATGTCATAATGTAACATTCCATTATGATGTCATAATGCAAAATTCCATTGTGATGTCATAATGTAAAAATTCCATTATGATGTCATAATGCAACATTCCAATAAGATGTCATAATGCAACATTCCATTATGATGTCATAATTCAACATTCCATTATGATGTCATAATGCAAAATTCCATTACGATGTCATAATGTAACATTCCATTATGATGTCATAATGCAACATTCCATTATGATGTCATAATGCAAAATTCCATTATGATATTATAATGCAACATTCCATTATGAAGTCATAATATAACATTCCATTATGATGTCATAATGCAAAATTCCATTATGATGTCATAATGTAAAAATTCTATTATGATGTCATAATGCAAAATTCCATTATGATGTCATAATACAAAATTCCATTATGATGTCATAATGTAACATTCCATTATGATGTCATAATGCAACATTCCATTATGATGTCATAATGTAACATTCCATTATGATGTCATAATGCAAAATTCCATTATGATGTCATAATGTAAAAATTCCATTATGATGTCATAATGCAAAATTCCATTATGATGTCATAATGCAACATTCCATTATGATGTCATAATGTAACATTCCATTATGATGTCATAATGCAAAATTCCATTATGATGTCATAAAGTAAAAATTCCATTATGATGTCATAATGTAAAAATTCTATTATGATGTCATAATGCAAAATTCCATTATGATGTCATAATGCTACATTCCATTATGATGTCATAATGCAAAATTCCATTATGATGTCATAATGCAACATTCCATTATGATGTCATAATGCTACATTCCATTATGATGTCATAATGTAAAAATTCCATTATGATGTCATAATGCAAAATTCCATTATGATGTCATAATACACAATTCCATTATGATGTCATAATGTAAAATTCCATTATGATGTCATAATGTAAAAATTCCATTATGATGTCATAATGTAACATTCCATTATGATGTCATAATGCAACATTCCATTATGATGTCATAATGCAACATTCCATTATGATGTCATAATGCAAAATTCCATTATGATGTCATAATGCAACATTCCATTATGATGTCATAATGTAAAAATTCCATTATGATGTCATAATGCAACATTCCATTATGATGTCATAATGCAAAATTCCATTATGATGTCATAATGCAACATTCCATTATGATGTCATAATGCAAAATTCCATTATGATGTCATAATGCAAAATTCCATTATGATGTCATAATGCAACATTCCATTATGATGTCATAATGCAAAATTCCATTATGATGTCATAATGTAAAAATTCCATTATGATGTCATAATGCAAAATTCCATTATGATGTCATAATACACAATTCCATTATGATGTCATAATGTAAAATTCCATTATGATGGCATAATGTAAAAATTCCATTATGATGTCATAATGTAACATTCCATTATGATGTCATAATGCAACATTCCATTATGATGTCATAATGCAACATTCCATTATGATGTCATAATGCAACATTCCATTATGATGTCATAATGCAAAATTCCATTATGATGTCATAATGCAACATTCCATTATGATGTCATAATGCAAAATTCCATTATGATGTCATAATGTAACATTCCATTATGATGTCATAATGCAAAATTCCATTGTGATGTCATAATGTAAAAATTCCATTATGATGTCATAATGCAACATTCCATTATGATGTCATAATGCAAAATTCCATTATGATGTCATAATGTAAAAATTCCATTATGATGTCATAATGTAACATTCCATTATGATGTCATAATGCAACATTCCATTATGATGTCATAATGCAACATTCCATTATGATGTCATAATGCAACATTCCATTATGATGTCATAATGCAAAATTCCATTATGATGTCATAATGCAACGTTCCATTATGATGTCATAATGCAAAATTCCATTATGATGTCATAATGTAACATTCCATTATGATGTCATAATGCAAAATTCCATTGTGATGTCATAATGTAAAAATTCCATTATGATGTCATAATGCAACATTCCATTATGATGTCATAATGCAACATTCCATTATGATGTCATAATGCAACATTCCATTATGATGTCATAATGCAAAATTCCATTATGATGTCATAATGCCAAATTCCATTATGATGTCATAATGTAACATTCCATTATGATGTCATAATGCAAAATTCCATTATGATGTCATAATGTAAAAATTCCATTATGATGTCATAATGCAACATTCCATTATGATGTCATAATGCAACATTCCATTATGATGTCATAATGTAAAAATTCCATTATGATGTCATAATGCAACATTCCATTATGATGTCATAATGCAACATTCCATTATGATGGCATAAAGCAAAATTCCATTATGATGTCATAATGTAACATTCCATTATGATGTCATAATGCAACATTCCATTATGATGTCATAATGCAACATTCCATTATGATGTCATAATGCAAAATTCCATTATGATGTCATAATGTAACATTCCATTATGATGTCATAATGCAACATTCCATTATGATGTCATAATGCAAAATTCCATTATGATGTCATAATGTAAAAATTCCATTATGATGTCATAATGCAACATTCCATTATGATGTCATAATGCAACATTCCATTATGATGTCATAATGCAACATTCCATTATGATGTCATAATGTAACATTCCATTATGATGTCATAATGCAAAATTCCATTATGATGTCATAATGTAACATTCCATTATGTCATAATGCAAAATTCCATTATGATGTCATAATGCAACATTCCATTATGATGTCATAATGTAAAAATTCCATTATGATGTCATAATGCAACATTCCATTATGATGTCATAATGCAAAATTCCATTATGATGTCATAATGCAACATTCCATTATGATGTCATAATGCAACATTCCATTATGATGTCATAATGCAACATTCCATTATGATGTCATAATGCAAAATTCCATTATGATGTCATAATGCAACATTCCATTATGATGTCATAATGTAAAAATTCCATTATGATGTCATAATGCAACATTCCATTATGATGTCATAATGCAAAATTCCATTATGATGTCATAATGCAACATTCCATTATGATGTCATAATGCAACATTCCATTATGATGTCATAATGCAAAATTCCATTATGATGTCATAATGTAACATTCCATTATGATGTCATAATGCAAAATTCCATTGTGATGTCATAATGTAAAAATTCCATTATGATGTCATAATGCAACATTCCAATAAGATGTCATAATGCAACATTCCATTATGATGTCATAATTCAACATTCCATTATGATGTCATAATGCAAAATTCCATTACGATGTCATAATGTAACATTCCATTATGATGTCATAATGCAACATTCCATTATGATGTCATAATGCAAAATTCCATTATGATATTATAATGCAACATTCCATTATGAAGTCATAATATAACATTCCATTATGATGTCATAATGCAAAATTCCATTATGATGTCATAATGTAAAAATTCTATTATGATGTCATAATGCAAAATTCCATTATGATGTCATAATACAAAATTCCATTATGATGTCATAATGTAACATTCCATTATGATGTCATAATGCAACATTCCATTATGATGTCATAATGTAACATTCCATTATGATGTCATAATGCAAAATTCCATTATGATGTCATAATGTAAAAATTCCATTATGATGTCATAATGCAAAATTCCATTATGATGTCATAATGCAACATTCCATTATGATGTCATAATGTAACATTCCATTATGATGTCATAATGCAAAATTCCATTATGATGTCATAAAGTAAAAATTCCATTATGATGTCATAATGTAAAAATTCTATTATGATGTCATAATGCAAAATTCCATTATGATGTCATAATGCTACATTCCATTATGATGTCATAATGCAAAATTCCATTATGATGTCATAATGCAACATTCCATTATGATGTCATAATGCAAAATTCCATTATGATGTCATAATGTAAAAATTCCATTATGATGTCATAATGCAAAATTCCATTATGATGTCATAATACACAATTCCATTATGATGTCATAATGTAAAATTCCATTATGATGTCATAATGTAAAAATTCCATTATGATGTCATAATGTAACATTCCATTATGATGTCATAATGCAACATTCCATTATGATGTCATAACGCAACATTCCATTATGATGTCATAATGCAAAATTCCATTATGATGTCATAATGCAACATTCCATTATGATGTCATAATGTAAAAATTCCATTATGATGTCATAATGCAAAATTCCATTATGATGTCATAATGCAACATTCCATTATGATGTCATAATGCAAAATTCCATTATGATGTCATAATGCAACATTCCATTATGATGTCATAATGCAAAATTCCATTATGATGTCATAATGCAAAATTCCATTATGATGTCATAATGCAACATTCCATTATGATGTCATAATGCAAAATTCCATTATGATGTCATAATGTAAAAATTCCATTATGATGTCATAATGCAAAATTCCATTATGATGTCATAATACACAATTCCATTATGATGTCATAATGTAAAATTCCATTATGATGTCATAATGTAAAAATTCCATTATGATGTCATAATGTAACATTCCATTATGATGTCATAATGCAACATTCCATTATGATGTCATAATGCAACATTCCATTATGATGTCATAATGCAACATTCCATTATGATGTCATAATGCAAAATTCCATTATGATGTCATAATGCAACATTCCATTATGATGTCATAATGCAAAATTCCATTATGATGTCATAATGTAACATTCCATTATGATGTCATAATGCAAAATTCCATTGTGATGTCATAATGTAAAAATTCCATTATGATGTCATAATGCAACATTCCATTATGATGTCATAATGCAAAATTCCATTATGATGTCATAATGTAAAAATTCCATTATGATGTCATAATGTAACATTCCATTTTGATGTCATAATGCAACATTCCATTATGATGTCATAATGCAACATTCCATTATGATGTCATAATGCAACATTCCATTATGATGTCATAATGCAAAATTCCATTATGATGTCATAATGCAACGTTCCATTATGATGTCATAATGCAAAATTCCATTATGATGTCATAATGTAACATTCCATTATGATGTCATAATGCAAAATTCCATTGTGATGTCATAATGTAAAAATTCCATTATGATGTCATAATGCAACATTCCATTATGATGTCATAATGCAACATTCCATTATGATGTCATAATGCAACTTACCATTATGATGTCATAATGCAAAATTCCATTATGATGTCATAATGCCAAATTCCATTATGATGTCATAATGTAACATTCCATTATGATGTCATAATGCAAAATTCCATTATGATGTCATAATGTAAAAATTCCATTATGATGTCAAAATGTAAAAATTCCATTATGATGTCATAATGCAACATTCCATTATGATGTCATAATGCAACATTCCATTATGATGGCATAAAGCAAAATTCCATTATGATGTCATAATGTAACATTCCATTATGATGTCATAATGCAACATTCCATTATGATGTCATAATGCAAAACTCCATTATGATGTCATAATGTAAAAATTCCATTATGATGTCATAATGCAACATTCCATTATGATGTCATAATGCAACATTCCATTATGATGTCATAATGCAACATTCCATTATGATGTCATAATGTAACATTCCATTATGATGTCATAATGCAAAATTCCATTATGATGTCATAATGTAACATTCCATTATGATGTCATAATGCAAAATTCCATTATGATGTCATAATGCAACATTCCATTATGATGTCATAATGTAAAAATTCCATTATGATGTCATAATGCAACATTCCATTATGATGTCATAATGCAAAATTCCATTATGATGTCATAATGCAACATTCCATTATGATGTCATAATGCAACATTCCATTATGATGTCATAATGTAAAAATTCCATTATGATGTCATAATGCAACATTCCAATAAGATGTCATAATGCAACATTCCATTATGATGTCATAATTCAACATTCCATTATGATGTCATAATGCAAAATTCCATTACGATGTCATAATGTAACATTCCATTATGATGTCATAATGCAAAATTCCATTATGATGTCATAATGCAACATTCCATTATGATGTCATAATGTAAAAATTCCATTATGATGTCATAATGCAACATTCCATTATGATGTCATAATGCAAAATTCCATTATGATGTCATAATGCAACATTCCATTATGATGTCATAATGCAACATTCCATTATGATGTCATAATGTAAAAATTCCATTATGATGTCATAATGCAACATTCCAATAAGATGTCATAATGCAACATTCCATTATGATGTCATAATTCAACATTCCATTATGATGTCATAATGCAAAATTCCATTACGATGTCATAATGTAACATTCCATTATGATGTCATAATGCAACATTCCATTATGATGTCATAATGCAAAATTCCATTATGATGTTATAATGCAACATTCCATTATGAAGTCATAATATAACATTCCATTATGATGTCATAATGCAAAATTCCATTATGATGTCATAATGTAAAAATTCTATTATGATGTCATAATGCAAAATTCCATTATGATGTCATAATACAAAATTCCATTATGATGTCATAATGTAACATTCCATTATGATGTCATAATGCAACATTCCATTATGATGTCATAATGTAACATTCCATTATGATGTCATAATGCAAAATTCCATTATGATGTCATAATGTAAAAATTCCATTATGATGTCATAATGCAAAATTCCATTATGATGTCATAATGCAACATTCCATTATGATGTCATAAAGTAACATTCCATTATGATGTCATAATGCAAAATTCCATTATGATGTCATAAAGTAAAAATTCCATTATGATGTCATAATGTAAAAATTCTATTATGATGTCATAATGCAAAATTCCATTATGATGTCATAATGCTACATTCCATTATGATGTCATAATGCAAAATTCCATTATGATGTCATAATGCAACATTCCATTATGATGTCATAATGCAAAATTCCATTATGATGTCATAATGTAAAAATTCCATTATGATGTCATAATGCAAAATTCCATTATGATGTCATAATACACAATTCCATTATGATGTCATAATGTAAAATTCCATTATGATGTCATAATGTAAAAATTCCATTATGATGTCATAATGTAACATTCCATTATGATGTCATAATGCAACATTCCATTATGATGTCATAATGCAACATTCCATTATGATGTCATAATGCAACATTCCATTATGATGTCATAATGCAAAATTCCATTATGATGTCATAATGCAACATTCCATTATGATGTCATAATGCAACATTCCATTATGATGTCATAATGTAAAAATTCCATTATGATGTCATAATGCAACATTCCAATAAGATGTCATAATGCAACATTCCATTATGATGTCATAATTCAACATTCCATTATGATGTCATAATGCAAAATTCCATTACGATGTCATAATGTAACATTCCATTATGATGTCATAATGCAAAATTCCATTATGATGTCATAATGCAACATTCCATTATGATGTCATAATGTAAAAATTCCATTATGATGTCATAATGCAACATTCCATTATGATGTCATAATGCAAAATTCCATTATGATGTCATAATGCAACATTCCATTATGATGTCATAATGCAACATTCCATTATGATGTCATAATGTAAAAATTCCATTATGATGTCATAATGCAACATTCCAATAAGATGTCATAATGCAACATTCCATTATGATGTCATAATTCAACATTCCATTATGATGTCATAATGCAAAATTCCATTACGATGTCATAATGTAACATTCCATTATGATGTCATAATGCAACATTCCATTATGATGTCATAATGCAAAATTCCATTATGATGTTATAATGCAACATTCCATTATGAAGTCATAATATAACATTCCATTATGATGTCATAATGCAAAATTCCATTATGATGTCATAATGTAAAAATTCTATTATGATGTCATAATGCAAAATTCCATTATGATGTCATAATACAAAATTCCATTATGATGTCATAATGTAACATTCCATTATGATGTCATAATGCAACATTCCATTATGATGTCATAATGTAACATTCCATTATGATGTCATAATGCAAAATTCCATTATGATGTCATAATGTAAAAATTCCATTATGATGTCATAATGCAAAATTCCATTATGATGTCATAATGCAACATTCCATTATGATGTCATAAAGTAACATTCCATTATGATGTCATAATGCAAAATTCCATTATGATGTCATAAAGTAAAAATTCCATTATGATGTCATAATGTAAAAATTCTATTATGATGTCATAATGCAAAATTCCATTATGATGTCATAATGCTACATTCCATTATGATGTCATAATGCAAAATTCCATTATGATGTCATAATGCAACATTCCATTATGATGTCATAATGCAAAATTCCATTATGATGTCATAATGTAAAAATTCCATTATGATGTCATAATGCAAAATTCCATTATGATGTCATAATACACAATTCCATTATGATGTCATAATGTAAAATTCCATTATGATGTCATAATGTAAAAATTCCATTATGATGTCATAATGTAACATT
Source organism: Eleutherodactylus coqui (assembly GCF_035609145.1). Taxonomy (NCBI): domain Eukaryota; kingdom Metazoa; phylum Chordata; class Amphibia; order Anura; family Eleutherodactylidae; genus Eleutherodactylus; species Eleutherodactylus coqui. Next base: position 1,360,814 of record NW_027102475.1, on the reverse strand, counting down.
CCATTATGATGTCATAATGCAACATTCCATTATGATGTCATAATGCAACATTCCATTATGATGTCATAATGCAACATTCCATTATGATGTCATAATGCAAAATTCCATTATGATGTCATAATGCAACATTCCATTATGATGTCATAATGCAAAATTCCATTATGATGTCATAATGTAACATTCCATTATGATGTCATAATGCAAAATTCCATTGTGATGTCATAATGTAAAAATTCCATTATGATGTCATAATGCAACATTCCATTATGATGTCATAATGCAACATTCCATTATGATGTCATAATGCAACTTACCATTATGATGTCATAATGCAAAATTCCATTATGATGTCATAATGCCAAATTCCATTATGATGTCATAATGTAACATTCCATTATGATGTCATAATGCAAAATTCCATTATGATGTCATAATGTAAAAATTCCATTATGATGTCATAATGCAACATTCCATTATGATGTCATAATGCAACATTCCATTATGATGTCATAATGTAAAAATTCCATTATGATGTCATAATGCAACATTCCATTATGATGTCATAATGCAACATTCCATTATGATGGCATAAAGCAAAATTCCATTATGATGTCATAATGTAACATTCCATTATGATGTCATAATGCAACATTCCATTATGATGTCATAATGCAACATTCCATTATGATGTCATAATGCAAAATTCCATTATGATGTCATAATGTAACATTCCATTATGATGTCATAATGCAACATTCCATTATGATGTCATAATGCAAAATTCCATTATGATGTCATAATTAGAGATGAGCGAACGCGTTCGTCCGAGCTTGATATTCGTGCGAATATTAGGGTGTTCGGGATGTTCGTTATTCGTGACGAACACCATGCGGTGTTCTGGTTACTTTCACTTCCTTCCCTGAGACGTTAGCGCGCTTTTCTGGCCAATTGAAAGACAGGGAAGGCATTACAACTTCCCCCTGCAACGTTTAAGCCCTATACCACCCCCCTGCTGTGAGTGGCTGGCGAGATCAGGTGTTCGCCTAATATAAAAGTCGGCCCCTCCCGCGGCTCGCCTCAGATGCGGTGTGAGTTAGATGAGGGACAGTGCTGTTTATACCGGAGCTGCTGTAGGGAAAGAATTGGTAGTTAGTGTAGGCTTCAAGACCCCCCAAAGGTCCTTATTAGGGCCACTGATAGCTGTGTGTTGGCTGCTGTTAGCAGTGGGATTTTTTTTTTTCTCAAAATCGCCTCTGCAGACCGTTGCACCTGGCATTAGGGACAGAAGTGCTGCATAGGCAGGGAGAGTGTTAGGAGTGAGTGTAGCCTTCAAGAACCTCAACGGTCCTTTCTAGGGCCATATTTATCCGTGTGCAGTACTGTCCAGGCTGCTGTTGGCTGTGCTGCATTTTTTTTGGGCTTCTCAAAATCGCCTCTGCAGAGCATTCCACCCTCCATTGATACTGCAGGGAAAGAATTGTATAGGCAGGGCCACAACACAGTTATTATTCATAGAATATACGCAGTGCTGCCTGTTGGTGGGAAAAAACTGAAAACAAATCTATTTGTCCAGCCTCTGTCCGTCCTTACGGGCGGTGGACACGTGTGAGCTGCGTGAAAAACATTGCTAAATCATACGCAGCCAGCTACGCTTTACTGCTGGGTTCGCCATTTGCTTTCCTTAATTGGGAAAAAAAATACCTGCTCTCCAAGAGTTATAATAACTCTGCTACCCTCACGTTCTGTGACACATAAGCAGGGACACAGCACAGTTATTAAACTTCTCAGGTTCATTGAATATACGCAGTGCTGCCTGTTGGTGGGAAAAAACTGAAAAGAAATCTATTTGTCCAGCCTGTGTCCGTCCTTACGCCTGTGGAGACGTGTGAGCTGCGTGAAAAACATTGCTAAATCATACGCAGCCAGCTACGCTTTACTGCTGGGTTCGCCATTTGCTTTCCTTAATTGGGAAAAAAAATACCTGCTCTCCAAGAGTTATAATAACTCTGCTACCCTCACGTTCTGTGACACATAAGCAGGGACACAGCACAGTTATTAAACTTCTCAGGTTCATTGAATATACGCAGTGCTGCCTGTTGGTGGGAAAAAACTGAAAAGAAATCTATTTGTCCAGCCTGTGTCCGTCCTTACGCCTGTGGAGACGTGTGAGCTGCGTGAAAAACATTGCTAAATCATACGCAGCCAGCTACGCTTTACTGCTGGGTTCGACATTTGCTTTCCTTAATTGGGAAAAAAAATACCTGCTCTCCAAGAGTTATAATAACTCTGCTACCCTCACGTTCTGTGACACATAAGCAGGGACACAGCACAGTTATTAAACTTCTCAGGTTCATTGAATATACGCAGTGCTGCCTGTTGGTGGGAAAAAACTGAAAAGAAATCTATTTGTCCAGCCTGTGTCCGTCCTTACGCCTGTGGAGACGTGTGAGCTGCGTGAAAAACATTGCTAAATCATACGCAGCCAGCTACGCTTTACTGCTGGGTTCGCCATTTGCTTTCCTTAATTGGGAAAAAAAATACCTGCTCTGCCACAGTTAATAACTCTGCTACCCTCACGTTCTGTGACACATAAGCAGGGACACAGCACAGTTATTAAACTTCTCAGGTTCATTGAATATACGCAGTGCTGCCTGTTGGTGGGAAAAAACTGAAAAGAAATCTATTTGTCCAGCCTGTGTCCGTCCTTACGCCTGTGGAGACGTGTGAGCTGCGTGAAAAACATTGCTAAATCATACGCAGCCAGCTACGCTTTACTGCTGGGTTCGCCATTTGCTTTCCTTAATTGGGAAAAAAAATACCTGCTCTCCAAGAGTTATAATAACTCTGCTACCCTCACGTTCTGTGACACATAAGCAGGGACACAGCACAGTTATTAAACTTCTCAGGTTCATTGAATATACGCAGTGCTGCCTGTTGGTGGGAAAAAACTGAAAAGAAATCTATTTGTCCAGCCTGTGTCCGTCCTTACGCCTGTGGAGACGTGTGAGCTGCGTGAAAAACATTGCTAAATCATACGCAGCCAGCTACGCTTTACTGCTGGGTTCGCCATTTGCTTTCCTTAATTGGGAAAAAAAAATACCTGCTCTGCCACAGTTAATAACTCTGCTACCCTCACGTTCTGTGACACATAAGCAGGGACACAGCACAGTTATTAAACTTAGATAATTCATTCACTAGAGGCAGTGGGGCCTTTCGTTTTCCAAAAAGGGCAAAAATTATATTTGGCCTGCAGTCTTGCGCCAATTTATTTCCTGCCTGGGAAATCTAATCACTGGTAATACAGCATGCTGAGGGGTAGGGGTAAGCCTAGAGGACGTGGACGTGGACGTGGCCGAGGACGCGGAGGGCCAAGTGAGGGTGTGGGCACAGGCCAAGCTCCTGATCCAGGTGTGTCGCAGCTGTCTGCTGCGCGATTAGGAGAGAGGCACGTTTCTGGCGTCCCCACATTCATCGCCCAATTAATGGGTCCACGCGGGAGACGGTTATTAGAAAATGAGCAGTGTGAGCAGGTCCTGTCCTGGATGGCAGAAAGTGCTTCGAGCAACCTATCGTCTACCCGCAGTTCTGCGCCGTCCACTGCTGCCAATCCGAATCCTCTGTCTGCTGCTCCTCCTTCCTCCCAGCCTCCTCACTCCACTACAATGACACCTGCTCAGGAGCGGGAACACTCCCAGGAACTGTTCTCGGGCCCCTGCTTAGATTGGGCAGCAGCGGTTCCTCTCCCACCAGAGGAGTTTATCGTCACTGATGCCCAACCATTCGAAAGTTCCCGGGGTCCGGGGGAAGAGGCTGGGGACTTCCGCCAACTGTCTCAACAACTTTCTGTGGGTGAGGAGGACGATGACGATCAGACACAGTTGTCTTGCAGTGAGGTAGTAGTAAGGGCAGTAAGTCCCAGGGAGCAGCGCACAGAGGATTCGGAGGAAGAGCAGCAGGACGATGAGGTGACTGACCCCACCTGGTGTGCAACGCTTACTCAGGAGGACAGGTCTTCAGAGGGGGAGTCAAGGGCATCAGCAGGGCAGGTTGCAAGAGGCAGTGCAGTGGCCAGGGGTAGAGGCAGGGCCAGACCGAATAATCCACCAAGTGTTTCCCAAAGCGCCCCCTCGCGCCATGCCACCCTGCGGAGGCCGAGGTGCTCTAAGGTCTGGCAGTTTTTCACAGAGACGCCTGACGACCGACGAACAGTGGTGTGCAACCTTTGTCGCGCAAAGCTCAGCCGGGGAGCCAACACCAACAGCCTCACCACCACCACCATGCGCAGACATATGATGGCCAAGCACCCCGCAAGGTGGGACAAAGGCCGTTCACCGCCTCCGGTTTGCACCCCTGCCTCTCCCCCTGTGCCCCAACCTGCCACTGAGATGCAACCCCCCTCTCAGGACACAGGCACTACCGCCTCATGGCCTGCACCCACACCCTCATCTCCGCTGTCCTCGGCCCCATCCAGCAGTGTAGTTCAGCGCACCGTTCAGCCGTCGCTTGCGCAAGTGTTCGAGCGCAAGCGCAAGTACGCCGCCACGCACCCGCACGCTCAAACGTTAACCGTCCGCATCGCAAAATTCATCAGCCTTGAGATGCTGCCGTATAGGGTTGTGGAAACGGAGTCCTTCAAAAGTATCATGGAGGCGGCGGCCCCGCGCTACTCAGTTCCCAGTCGCCACTACTTTTCCCGATGTGCCGTCCCAGCCCTGCACGACCACGTCTCCCGCAACATTGTGCGCGCCCTCACCAACGCGGTTACTGCCACGGTCCACTTAACTACGGACACGTGGACAAGCACAGGCGGGCAGGGCCACTACATCTCCCTGACGGCACATTGGGTGAATTTAGTGGAGGCTGGGACAGAGTCAGAGCCTGGGACCGCTCACGTCCTACCCACCCCCAGAATTGCGGGCCCCAGCTCGGTGGTGGTATCTGCGGAGGTGTATGCTTCCTCCACTAAAGCACCCTCCTCCTCCTCCTCCTCCTCTGTCTCACAATCAAGATGTGTTAGCAGCAGCATGTCGCCAGCAGTCGGTGTCGCGCGGTGTGGCAGCACAGCGGTGGGCAAGCGTCAGCAGGCCGTGCTGAAACTACTCAGCTTAGGCGATAAGAGGCACACGGCCCACGAACTGCTGCAGGGTCTGACACAGCAGACCGACCGCTGGCTTGCGCCGCTGAGCCTCCAACCGGGCATGGTCGTGTGTGACAACGGCCGTAACCTGGTGGCGGCTCTGCAGCTCGGCAGCCTCACGCACGTGCCATGCCTGGCCCACGTCTTTAATTTGGTGGTTCAGCGGTTTCTGAAAAGCTACCCACGCTTGTCAGACCTGCTCGTAAAGGCGCGCCGGCTCTGCGCACATTTCCGCAAGTCCCACACGGACGCTGCCACCCTGCGCACCCTGCAACATCACTTTAAGCTGCCAGTGCACCGACTGCTGTGCGACGTGCCCACACGGTGGAACTCTACGCTCCACATGTTGGCCAGGCTCTATGAACAGCGTAGAGCTATAGTCGAATACCAACTCCAACATGGGCGGCGCAGTGGGAGTCAGCCTCCTCAATTCCTTTCAGAAGAGTGGGCCTGGTTGGCAGACATCTGCCATGTCCTTGGTAATTTTGAGGAGTCTACCCAGGTGGTGAGCGGCGATGCTACAATCATTAGCGTCACCATTCCTCTGCTATGCATCTTGAGAAATTCCCTGCAAACCATAAAGGCAGCTGCTTTGCGCTCGGAAACGGGGGCGGGGGAAGACAGTATGCCGCTGGATAGTCAGGGCACCCTCCTGTCTATTTCTCAGCGCGTACAGGAGGAGGAGGAGGAGCATGAGGAGGATGAGGAGGAGGGGGAAGAGACAGCTTGGCCCGCTGCTGACGGTACACCGGCTGATTGCCTGTCATCTTTTCAGCGTGTATGGCCTGAGGAGGAGGAGGAGGAGGAGGATCCTGAAAGTGATCTTCCTAGTGAAGACAGCCATGTGTTGCGTACAGGTACCCTGGCACACATGGCTGACTTCATGTTAGGATGCCTTTCTCGTGACCCTCGCGTTGCACGCATTCTGGCCACTACGGATTACTGGGTGTACACACTGCTCGATCCACGGTATAAGGAGAACCTGCCCACTCTGATTCCCGAAGAGGAAAGGGGTTCGAGAGTGTTGCTATACCACAGGACCCTTGCGGACAAGCTGATGGTAAAATTCCCAGCCGACAGCGCTAGTGGCAGAAGGCGCAGTTCCGAGGGCCATGTTGCAGGGGATGTGCGTAGATCGAGCAGCATGTACATCCCAGGCAGTGCAACAGTCTTTAAGGGCCTGGCCAGCTTTATGGCTCCCCACCAAGACTGTGTCACCGCTCCCCAGTCACGGCTGAGTCGGCGGGAGCACTGCAAAAGGATGGTGAGGGAGTACGTAGCGGATCGCACGACCATCCTTGGTGACGCCTCTGCCCCCTACAACTACTGGGTGTCGAAGCTGGACACGTGGCCTGAACTAGCCCTGTATGCCCTTGAGGTGCTTGCTTGTCCTGCGGCTAGCGTGTTGTCGGAGAGGGTGTTTAGTGCGGCTGGGGGAATCATCACAGATAAGCGTAGCCGCTTGTCAACCGACAGTGCCGACAGGCTAACACTCATCAAGATGAACAAAGGCTGGATTTCCCCAGACTTCTGTTCTCCACCAGCGGACAGCAGCGATACGTAAGCAATACGTAGGCTGCACCCGCGGATGGAAGCTACGTTCTCTCTCACCATCCAAAACGGGGACATTTCTGCTTCATCAATCTGTGTCTAATATTCCTCCTCCTCCTCCTCCTGCTCCACCTCCTGAAACCTCACGTAATCACGCTGAACGGGCAATTTTTCTTAGGGCCACAAGGCTCACTCAAATAATTTTTCAGAACAATTTTTATAAGTTTCAATGCGCTTAAAAGCATTGGAACTTTAACTTGAACCAATTTTTCGTTACACTGGGCTGCCTCCAGGCCTAGTTACCACTTAAGCCACATTAACCAAAGCGATTAATGGGTTTCACCTGCCCTCTTGGCTGGCCATGGCCAATTTTTGGGATGTACATTAGTACTGTTGATACAGCAATTTTTGTGGGCCCTCGCCTACAGTGTAATCAAATTAATTTTTAGCCCACCTGCATTACAGCTGACGTTACCTCAGCTGTGTTGGGCAATGCAATGGGATATTTTTATGTACCGCCGGTGGGTTCCAGGGAGCCACCCATGCTGTAGGTGCACACGGAGTTTTTAATACATCTGTCCACTTCTAAAGAACCCCAGTCTGACTGGGGCATGCAGTGTGGGCCGAAGCCCACCTGCATTATGCACGACATTACTACCTCAGCTGTGTTGGGCAATGCAATGGGATATTTCTATGTACCGCCGGTGGCTTCCTGGCACCCACCCAGGCAGTGGGTCCACAGGGAGTTAAACCTACATGTGTCCACTTGTAAAGAACCCCAGTCTGACTGGGGCATGCAGTGTGGGCCGAAGCCCACCTGCATTACGCACGACATTACTACCTCAGCTGTGTTGGGCAATGCAATGGGATATTTCTATGTACCGCCGGTGGCTTCCTGGCACCCACCCAGGCAGTGGGTCCACAGGGAGTTAAACCTACATGTGTCCACTTGTAAAGAACCCCAGTCTGACTGGGGCATGCAGTGTGGGCCGAAGCTCACCTGCATTAACCCTTTCCAGTCCACTGTGTGACCTGTGAAGACATTAGGGTTTAAGGCTGTACAGCTCCGTTGTTGGTAGACGTCCGTCGGGGTTCTCTTACTGTATATTGCCAGCCTCTCTGCTGTCGGAGCCTATCCTACGTGTCAGCTCATGCAGTACTGGCTTTAGCCAGCATATAGCGCCGTTGTATAACAGCAGAAAAAGAGTAAGCCCCCTAGGAAAACCATATACAAATTGGATTGGAAAGGGTTAAGCACAACATTACTACCTCAGCTGTGTTGGGCAATGCAATGGGATATTTCTATGTACCGCCGGTGGCTTCCTGGCACCCACCCATGCTGTAGGTGCACACGGAGTTTTTACTACATCTGTACACTTATAAAGAACCCCAGTCAGACTGGGGCATGCAGTGTGGGCCGAAGCCCACCTGCATTAAGCACGACATTACTACCTCAGCTGTGTTGGGCAATGCAATGGGATATTTCTGTGTACCGCCAGTGGGTTCCAGGGAGCCACCCATGCTGTGGGTCGACAGGGACTTCACAATAGGGAGTTGTACCTGCCTGTGTCTATGAATTAAAAAGCCCGGTCTGACTGGGGCATGCAGACACCTTGACAGAATGAATAGTGTGTGGCACATAGGTTCCCCATTGCTATGCCCACGTGTGCAGCTCCTGATGGCGGTGGCACAGGATTCTATTTCTCATTGCTTCTGTACAGCATTGTGGGCTATCGCTCCGCCACTTTTAAAGAGAGTCGCTGCCTAGCCGTGCCAACCTCTGCAGTGTGTGCCTGCGGTCCCTCGTCATGGCAGACGCAATTCTAAATAGACATGAGCGTGGTGTGGCATGAGGGCAGCTGAAGGCTGCGCAGGGACACTTTGGTGTGCGCTGTGGGGGGGAGGGGGGGCGGTTGGGCAGCATGTAACCCAGGAGAAGTGTCAGTGGAGTGTCATGCAGGCAGTGATTGTGCTTTGTTGGAGGTAGTGTGGTGCTTAGCAAAGGTATGCCATGCTAATGAGGGCTTTTCAGAAGTAAAAGTTGTTGGGAGGGGGGGGGGGGGCACTCTTGCCGGTATTGTGGCTTAATAGTGGGACCTGGGAACTTGAGATGCAGCCCAACATGTAGCCCCTCGCCTGCCCTATCCGTCACTGTGTCATTCCCATCACTTTCCTGAATTGCCCAGATTTTCACACATGAAAACCTTAGCGAGCATCGGCGAAATACAAAAATGTTCTGGTCGCCCATTGACTTCAATGGGGTTCGTTGTTCGAAACGAACCCTCGAGCATCACGGGAAGTTCGTTACGAATAACGAACACCCGAACATTTTGGTGTTCGCTCATCTCTAGTCATAATGTAAAAATTCCATTATGATGTCATAATGCAACATTCCATTATGATGTCATAATGCAACATTCCATTATGATGTCATAATGCAACATTCCATTATGATGTCATAATGTAACATTCCATTATGATGTCATAATGCAAAATTCCATTATGATGTCATAATGTAACATTCCATTATGATGTCATAATGCAAAATTCCATTATGATGTCATAATGCAACATTCCATTATGATGTCATAATGTAAAAATTCCATTATGATGTCATAATGCAACATTCCATTATGATGTCATAATGCAAAATTCCATTATGATGTCATAATGCAACATTCCATTATGATGTCATAATGCAACATTCCATTATGATGTCATAATGCAAAATTCCATTATGATGTCATAATGTAACATTCCATTATGATGTCATAATGCAAAATTCCATTGTGATGTCATAATGTAAAAATTCCATTATGATGTCATAATGCAACATTCCATTATGATGTCATAATGCAACATTCCATTATGATGTCATAATTCAACATTCCATTATGATGTCATAATGCAAAATTCCATTACGATGTCATAATGTAAAAATTCTATTATGATGTCATAATGCAAAATTCCATTATGATGTCATAATACAAAATTCCATTATGATGTCATAATGTAACATTCCATTATGATGTCATAATGCAACATTCCATTATGATGTCATAATGTAACATTCCATTATGATGTCATAATGCAAAATTCCATTATGATGTCATAATGTAAAAATTCCATTATGATGTCATAATGCAAAATTCCATTATGATGTCATAATGCAACATTCCATTATGATGTCATAATGTAACATTCCATTATGATGTCATAATGCAAAATTCCATTATGATGTCATAAAGTAAAAATTCCATTATGATGTCATAATGTAAAAATTCTATTATGATGTCATAATGCAAAATTCCATTATGATGTCATAATGCTACATTCCATTATGATGTCATAATGCAAAATTCCATTATGATGTCATAATGCAACATTCCATTATGATGTCATAATGCAAAATTCCATTATGATGTCATAATGTAAAAATTCCATTATGATGTCATAATGCAAAATTCCATTATGATGTCATAATACACAATTCCATTATGATGTCATAATGTAACATTCCATTATGATGTCATAATGCAACATTCCATTATGATGTCATAATGCAACATTCCATTATGATGTCATAATGTAACATTCCATTATGATGTCATAATGCAAAATTCCATTATGATGTCATAATGTAAAAATTCCATTATGATGTCATAATGCAACATTCCATTATGATGTCATAATGTAACATTCCATTATGATGTCATAATGCAAAATTCCATTGTGATGTCATAATGCAAAATTCCATTATGATGTCATAATGTAAAATTCCATTATGATGTCATAATGCAACATTCCATTATGATGTCATAATGCAAAATTCCATTATGATGTCATAATGTAACATTCCATTATGATGTCATAATGCAAAATTCCATTGTGATGTCATAATGTAAAAATTCCATTATGATGTCATAATGCAACATTCCATTATGATGTCATAATGCAACATTCCATTATGATGTCATAATTCAACATTCCATTATGATGTCATAATGCAAAATTCCATTACGATGTCATAATGTAACATTCCATTATGATGTCATAATGCAACATTCCATTATGATGTCATAATGCAAAATTCCATTATGATGTTATAATGCAACATTCCATTATGAAGTCATAATATAACATTCCATTATGATGTCATAATGCAAAATTCCATTATGATGTCATAATGTAAAAATTCTATTATGATGTCATAATGCAAAATTCCATTATGATGTCATAATACAAAATTCCATTATGATGTCATAATGTAACATTCCATTATGATGTCATAATGCAACATTCCATTATGATGTCATAATGTAACATTCCATTATGATGTCATAATGCAAAATTCCATTATGATGTCATAATGTAAAAATTCCATTATGATGTCATAATGCAAAATTCCATTATGATGTCATAATGCAACATTCCATTATGATGTCATAATGTAACATTCCATTATGATGTCATAATGCAAAATTCCATTATGATGTCATAAAGTAAAAATTCCATTATGATGTCATAATGTAAAAATTCTATTATGATGTCATAATGCAAAATTCCATTATGATGTCATAATGCTACATTCCATTATGATGTCATAATGCAAAATTCCATTATGATGTCATAATGCAACATTCCATTATGATGTCATAATGCAAAATTCCATTATGATGTCATAATGTAAAAATTCCATTATGATGTCATAATGCAAAATTCCATTATGATGTCATAATACACAATTCCATTATGATGTCATAATGTAACATTCCATTATGATGTCATAATGCAACATTCCATTATGATGTCATAATGCAACATTCCATTATGATGTCATAATGTAACATTCCATTATGATGTCATAATGCAAAATTCCATTATGATGTCATAATGTAAAAATTCCATTATGATGTCATAATGCAACATTCCATTATGATGTCATAATGTAACATTCCATTATGATGTCATAATGCAAAATTCCATTGTGATGTCATAATGCAAAATTCCATTATGATGTCATAATGTAAAATTCCATTATGATGTCATAATGCAACATTCCATTATGATGTCATAATGCAACATTCCATTATGATGTCATAATGTAACATTCCATTATGATGTCATAATGCAAAATTCCATTATGATGTCATAATGTAAAAATTCCATTATGATGTCATAATGCAAAATTCCATTATGATGTCATAATGTAAAAATTCCATTATTATGTCATAATGCAACATTCCATTATGATGTCATAATGCAACATTCCATTATGATGTCATAATGTAAAAATTCCATTATGATGTCATAATGCAACATTCCATTATGATGTCATAATGCAACATTCCATTATGATGTCATAAAGCAAAATTCCATTATGATGTCATAAAGTAAAAATTCCATTATGATGTCATAATGCAACATTCCATTATGATGTCATAATGCAAAATTCCATTATGATGTCATAATGCAACATTCCATTATGATGTCATAATGCAAAATTCAATTATGATGTCATAATGTAACATTCCATTATGATGTCATAATGCAAAATTCCATTATGTCATAATGTAAAAATTCCATTATGATGTCATAATGTACATATCCATTATGATGTCATAATGCAAAATTCCATTATGATGTCATAATGTAAAAATTCCATTATGATGTCATAATGCAACATTCCATTATGATGTCATAATGCAAAATTCCATTATGATGTCATAATGTAACATTCCATTATGATGTCATAATGCAAAATTCCATTATGTCATAATGTAAAAATTCCATTATGATGTCATAATGTAACATTCCATTATGATGTCATAATGCAAAATTCCATTATGATGTCATAATGTAAAAATTCCATTATGATGTCATAATGCAACATTCCATTATGATGTCATAATGCAAAATTCCATTATGATGTCATAATGTAAAAATTCCATTATGATGTCATAATGCAACATTCCATTATGATGTCATAATGCAACATTCCATTATGATGTCATAAAGCAAAATTCCATTATGATGTCATAATGCGACATTCCATTATGATGTCATAATGCAAAATTCAATTATGATGGCATAATGTAACATTCCATTATGATGTCATAATGCAACATTCTATTATGATGTCATAATGCAACATTACATTATGATGTCATAATGCAAAATTCCATTATGATGTCATAATGCAACATTTCATTATGATGTCATAATGCAAAATTCCATTATGATGTCATAATGTAACATTCCATTATGATGTCATAATGCAAAATTCCATTGTGATGTCATAATGTAAAAATTCCATTATGATGTCATAATGCAACATTCCATTATGATGTCATAATGCAACATTCCATTATGATGTCATAATGCAACTTACCATTATGATGTCATAATGCAAAATTCCATTATGATGTCATAATGCCAAATTCCATTATGATGTCATAATGCAACATTCCATTATGATGTCATAATGCAAAATTCCATTATGATGTCATAATGTAAAAATTCCATTATGATGTCATAATGCAACATTCCATTATGATGTCATAATGCAAAATTCCATTATGATGTCATAATGTAAAAATTCCATTATGATGTCATAATGCAAAATTCCATTATGATGTCATAATGTAAAAATTCCATTATGATGTCATAATGCAAAATGCCATTATGATGTCATAATGTAAAAATTGAATTATGATGTCATAATGCAACATTCCATTATGATGTCAAAATGTAACATTCCATTATGATGTCATAATGCAAAATTCAATTATGATGTCATAATGTAAAAATTCCATTATGATGTCATAATGCAACATTCCATTATGATGTCATAATGCAACTTACCATTATGATGTCATAATGCAAAATTCCATTATGATGTCATAATGCCAAATTCCATTATGATGTCATAATGCAACATTCCATCATGATGTCATAATGCAAAATTCCATTATGATGTCATAATGTAAAAATTCCATTGTTATGTCATAATGCAACATTCCATTATGATGTCATAATGCAAAATTCCATTATGATGTCATAATGTAAAAATTCCATTATGATGCCATAATGCAAAATTCCATTATGATGTCATAATGTAAAAATTCTATTATGATGTCATAATGCAAAATTACATTATGATGTCATAATGTAAAAATTGAATTATGATGTCATAATGCAAAATGCCATTATGATGTCATAATGTAAAAATTGAATTATGATGTCATAATGCAAAATTTTATTATGATGTCATAATGTAACATTCCATTATGATGTCCTAATGCAAAATTCCATTATGATGTCATAATGCAAAATTCCATTATGATGTCATAATGCAACATTCCATTATGAAGTCATAATATAACATTCCATTATGATGTCATAATGCAAAATTCCATTATGATGTCATAATGTAAAAATTCCATTATGATGTCATAATGCAAAATTCCATTATGATGTCATAATACAAAATTCCATTATGATGTCATAATGTAACATTCCATTATGATGTCATAAAGCAACATTCCATTATGATGTCATAATGTAACATTCCATTATGATGTCATAATGCAAAATTCCATTATGATGTCATAATGTAACATTCCATTATGATGTCATAATGCAAAATTCCATTATGATGTCATAAAGTAAAAATTCCATTATGATGTCATAATGCAACATTCCATTATGATGTCATAATGCAAAATTCCATTATGATGTCATAATGCAACATTCCATTATGATGTCATAATGCAAAATTCAATTATGATGTCATAATGTAACATTCCATTATGATGTCATAATGCAAAATTCCATTATGTCATAATGTAAAAATTCCATTATGATGTCATTATGCAAAATTCCATTATGATGTCATAATGCAAAATTCCATTATGATGTCATAATGCCAAATTCCATTATGATGTCATAATGCCAAATTCCATTATGATGTCATAATGCAACATTCCATTATGATGTCATAATGCAAAATTCCATTATGATGTCATAATGTAAAAATTCCATTATGATGTCATAATGCAACATTCCATTATGATGTCATAATGCAACATTCCATTATGATGTCATAATGCAACATTCCATTATGATGTCATAATGCAACATTCCATTATGATGTCATAATGTAACATTCCATTATGATGTCATAATGCAAAATTCCATTATGATGTCATAATGCAACATTCCATTATAATGTCATAATGCAAAATTCCATTATGATGTCATAATGCAACATTCCATTATGATGTCATAATGTAAAAATTCCATTATGATGTCATAATGCAACATTCCATTATGATGTCATAATGCAAAATTCCATTATGATGTCATAATGCAACATTCCATTATGATGTCATAATGCAACATTCCATTATGATGTCATAATGCAACATTCCATTATGATGTCATAATGTAACATTCCATTATGATGTCATAATGCAAAATTCCATTGTGATGTCATAATGTAAAAATTCCATTATGATGTCATAATGCAACATTCCATTATTATGTCATAATGCAACATTCCATTATGATGTCATAATTCAACATTCCATTATGATGTCATAATGCAAAATTCCATTACGATGTCATAATGTAACATTCCATTATGATGTCATAATGCAACATTCCATTATGATGTCATAATGCAAAATTCCATTATGATGTTATAATGCAACATTCCATTATGATGTCATAATATAACATTCCATTATGATGTCATAATGCAAAATTCCATTATGATGTCATAATGTAAAAATTCTATTATGATGTCATAATGCAAAATTCCATTATGATGTCATAATACAAAATTCCATTATGATGTCATAATGTAACATTCCATTATGATGTCATAATGCAACATTCCATTATGATGTCATAATGTAACATTCCATTATGATGTCATAATGCAAAATTCCATTATGATGTCATAATGTAAAAATTCCATTATGATGTCATAATGCAAAATTCCATTATGATGTCATAATGCCAAATTCCATTATGATGTCATAATGCAACATTCCATTATGATGTCATAATGCAAAATTCCATTATGATGTCATAATGTAAAAATTCCATTATGATGTCATAATGTAAAAATTCTATTATGATGTCATAATGCAAAATTCCATTATGATGTCATAATGCTACATTCCATTATGATGTCATAATGCAAAATTCCATTATGATGTCATAATGCAACATTCCATTATGATGTCATAATGCAAAATTCCATTATGATGTCATAATGTAAAAATTCCATTATGATGTCATAATGCAAAATTCCATTATGATGTCATAATACACAATTCCATTATGATGTCATAATGTAACATTCCATTATGATGTCATAATGCAACATTCCATTATGATGTCATAATGTAACATTCCATTATGATGCCATAATGCAAAATTCCATTGTGATGTCATAATGCAAAATTCCATTATGATGTCATAATGTAAAATTCCATTATGATGTCATAATGCAACATTCCATTATGATGTCATAATGCAACATTCCATTATGATGTCATAATGTAACATTCCATTATGATGTCATAATGCAAAATTCCATTATGATGTCATAATGTAACATTCCATTATGATGTCATAATGCAAAATTCCATTATGATGTCATAAAGTAAAAATTCCATTATGATGTCATAATGTAAAAATTCTATTATGATGTCATAATGCAAAATTCCATTATGATGTCATAATGCTACATTCCATTATGATGTCATAATGCAAAATTCCATTATGATGTCATAATGCAACATTCCATTATGATGTCATAATGCAAAATTCCATTATGATGTCAGAATGTAAAAATTCCATTATGATGTCATAATGCAAAATTCCATTATGATGTCATAATACACAATTCCATTATGATGTCATAATGTAACATTCCATTATGATGTCATAATGCAACATTCCATTATGATGTCATAATGTAACATTCCATTATGATGCCATAGTGCAAAATTCCATTGTGATGTCATAATGCAAAATTCCATTATGATGTCATAATGTAAAATTCCATTATGATGTCATAGTGCAACATTCCATTATGATGTCATAATGCAACATTCCATTATGATGTCATAATGTAACATTCCATTATGATGTCATAATGCAAAATTCCATTATGATGTCATAATGTAAAAATTCCATTATGATGTCATAATGCAACATTCCATTATGATGTCATAATGCAAAATTCCATTATGATGTCATAATGTAAAAATTCCATTATGATGTCATAATGCAACATTCCATTATGATGTCATAATGCAACATTCCATTATGATGTCATAAAGCAAAATTCCATTATGATGTCATAATGCGACATTCCATTATGATGTCATAATGCAAAATTCAATTATGATGTCATAATGTAACATTCCATTATGATGTCATAACGCAAAATTCCATTATGATGTCATAATGTAAAAATTTCATTATGATGTCATAATGCAAAAATCCATTATGATGTCATAATGTAACATCCCATTATGATGTCATAATGCAAAATTCCATTATGATGTCATAATGTAAAATTCCATTATGATGTCATAATGCAAAATTCCATTATGATGTCACAATGCAAAATTCCATTAGGATGTCATAATGTAAAATTCCATTATGATGTCATAATGTAACATTCCATTATGATGTCATAATGCAAAATTCCATTATGAGGTCAAAATGTAAAATTCCATTATGATGTCATAATGCAAAATTCCATTATGATGTCATAATGTAACATTCCATTATGATGTCATAATGCAAAATTCCATTATGATGTCATAATGCAAAATTCCATTATGATGTCATAATGTAAAAATTCCATTATGATGTCATAATGCAACATTCCATTATGATGTCACAATGCAAAATTCCATTATGATGTCATAATGCAACATTCCATTATGATGTCATAATGCAACATTCCATTATGATGTCATAATGCAAAATTCCATTATGATGTCATAATGCAACATTCCATTATGATGTCATAATGCAAAATTCCATTATGATGTCATAATGTAACATTCCATTATGATGTCATAATGCAAAATTCCATTGTGATGTCATAATGTAAAAATTCCATTATGATGTCATAATGCAACATTCCATTATGATGTCATAATGCAACATTCCATTATGATGTCATAATGCAACATTCCATTATGATGTCATAATGCAAAATTCCATTATGATGTCATAATGCCAAATTCCATTATGATGTCATAATGCAACATTCCATTATGATGTCATAATGCAAAATTCCATTATGATGTCATAATGTAAAAATTCCATTATGATGTCATAATGCAACATTCCATTATGATGTCATAATGCAAAATTCCATTATGATGTCATAATGTAAAAATTCCATTATGATGTCATAATGCAAAATTCCATTATGATGTCATAATGTAAAAATTCCATTATGATGTCATAATGCAAAATGCCATTATGATGTCATAATGTAAAAATTGAATTATGATGTCATAATGCAACATTCCATTATGATGTCATAATGTAACATTCCATTATGATGTCATAATGCAAAATTCAATTATGATGTCATAATGTAAAAATTCCATTATGATGTCATACTGCAACATTCCATTATGATGTCATAATGTAACATTCCATTATGATGTCATAATGCAAAATTCCATTATGATGTCATAATGCAAAATTCCATTATGATGTCATAAAGTAAAAATTCCATTATGATGTCATAATGCAACAATCCATTATGATGTCATAATGCAAAATTCCATTATGATGTCATAATGTAACATTCCATTATGATGTCATAATGCAAAATTCCATTATGATGTCATAATGTAACATTCCATTATGATGCCATAATGCAAAATTCCATTATGATGTCATAATGGAAAATTCCATTATGATGTCATAATGCAAAATTCTATTATGATGTCATAATGTAACATTCCATTATGATGTCATAATGCAAAAGTCCATTATGATGTCATAATGCAACATTCCATTATGATGTCATAATGCAAAATTCCATTATGATGTCATAATGCAACATTCCATTATGATGTCATAATGCAAAATTCCATTATGATGTCATAATGTAACATTCCATTATGATGTCATAATGCAAAATTCCATTATGATGTCATAATGTAAAAATTCCATTATGATGTCATTATGCAAAATTCCATTATGATGTCATAATGCAAAATTCCATTATGATGTCATAATGCCAAATTCCATTATGATGTCATAATGCCAAATTCCATTATGATGTCATAATGCAACATTCCATTATGATGTCATAATGCAAAATTCCATTATGATGTCATAATGTAAAAATTCCATTATGATGTCATAATGCAACATTCCATTATGATGTCATAATGCAACATTCCATTATGATGTCATAATGCAACATTCCATTATGATGTCATAATGCAACATTCCATTATGATGTCATAATGTAACATTCCATTATGATGTCATAATGCAAAATTCCATTATGATGTCATAATGTAACATTCCATTATGATGTCATAATGCAAAATTCCATTATGATGTCATAATGCAACATTCCATTATGATGTCATAATGTAAAAATTCCATTATGATGTCATAATGCAACATTCCATTATGATGTCATAATGCAAAATTCCATTATGATGTCATAATGCAACATTCCATTATGATGTCATAATGCAAAATTCCATTATGATGTCATAATGCAACATTCCATTATGATGTCATAATGCAAAATTCAATTATGATGTCATAATGTAACATTCCATTATGATGTCATAATGCAAAATTCCATTATGTCATAATGTAAAAATTCCATTATGATGTCATAATGTACATATCCATTATGATGTCATAATGCAAAATTCCATTATGATGTCATAATGTAAAAATTCCATTATGATGTCATAATGCAACATTCCATTATGATGTCATAATGCAAAATTCCATTATGATGTCATAATGTAACATTCCATTATGATGTCATAATGCAAAATTCCATTATGTCATAATGTAAAAATTCCATTATGATGTCATAATGTAACATTCCATTATGATGTCATAATGCAAAATTCCATTATGATGTCATAATGTAAAAATTCCATTATGATGTCATAATGCAACATTCCATTATGATGTCATAATGCAAAATTCCATTATGATGTCATAATGTAAAAATTCCATTATGATGTCATAATGCAACATTCCATTATGATGTCATAATGCAACATTCCATTATGATGTCATAAAGCAAAATTCCATTATGATGTCATAATGCGACATTCCATTATGATGTCATAATGCAAAATTCAATTATGATGGCATAATGTAACATTCCATTATGATGTCATAATGCAACATTCTATTATGATGTCATAATGCAACATTACATTATGATGTCATAATGCAAAATTCCATTATGATGTCATAATGCAACATTTCATTATGATGTCATAATGCAAAATTCCATTATGATGTCATAATGTAACATTCCATTATGATGTCATAATGCAAAATTCCATTGTGATGTCATAATGTAAAAATTCCATTATGATGTCATAATGCAACATTCCATTATGATGTCATAATGCAACATTCCATTATGATGTCATAATGCAACTTACCATTATGATGTCATAATGCAAAATTCCATTATGATGTCATAATGCCAAATTCCATTATGATGTCATAATGCAACATTCCATTATGATGTCATAATGCAAAATTCCATTATGATGTCATAATGTAAAAATTCCATTATGATGTCATAATGCAACATTCCATTATGATGTCATAATGCAAAATTCCATTATGATGTCATAATGTAAAAATTCCATTATGATGTCATAATGCAAAATTCCATTATGATGTCATAATGTAAAAATTCCATTATGATGTCATAATGCAAAATGCCATTATGATGTCATAATGTAAAAATTGAATTATGATGTCATAATGCAACATTCCATTATGATGTCAAAATGTAACATTCCATTATGATGTCATAATGCAAAATTCAATTATGATGTCATAATGTAAAAATTCCATTATGATGTCATAATGCAACATTCCATTATGATGTCATAATGCAACTTACCATTATGATGTCATAATGCAAAATTCCATTATGATGTCATAATGCCAAATTCCATTATGATGTCATAATGCAACATTCCATCATGATGTCATAATGCAAAATTCCATTATGATGTCATAATGTAAAAATTCCATTGTTATGTCATAATGCAACATTCCATTATGATGTCATAATGCAAAATTCCATTATGATGTCATAATGTAAAAATTCCATTATGATGCCATAATGCAAAATTCCATTATGAT
The DNA here is from genome assembly GCF_035609145.1 of Eleutherodactylus coqui. Classification (NCBI taxonomy): domain Eukaryota; kingdom Metazoa; phylum Chordata; class Amphibia; order Anura; family Eleutherodactylidae; genus Eleutherodactylus; species Eleutherodactylus coqui. The sequence continues at coordinate 1,339,702 of NW_027102475.1, read as the reverse complement.
GTCATAATGTAAAAATTCTATTATGATGTCATAATGCAAAATTACATTATGATGTCATAATGTAAAAATTGAATTATGATGTCATAATGCAAAATGCCATTATGATGTCATAATGTAAAAATTGAATTATGATGTCATAATGCAAAATTTTATTATGATGTCATAATGTAACATTCCATTATGATGTCCTAATGCAAAATTCCATTATGATGTCATAATGCAAAATTCCATTATGATGTCATAATGCAACATTCCATTATGAAGTCATAATATAACATTCAATTATGATGTCATAATGCAAAATTCCATTATGATGTCATAATGTAAAAATTCCATTATGATGTCATAATGCAAAATTCCATTATGATGTCATAATACAAAATTCCATTATGATGTCATAATGTAACATTCCATTATGATGTCATAAAGCAACATTCCATTATGATGTCATAATGTAACATTCCATTATGATGTCATAATGCAAAATTCCATTATGATGTCATAATGTAACATTCCATTATGATGTCATAATGCAAAATTCCATTATGATGTCATAAAGTAAAAATTCCATTATGATGTCATAATGCAACATTCCATTATGATGTCATAATGCAAAATTCCATTATGATGTCATAATGCAACATTCCATTATGATGTCATAATGCAAAATTCAATTATGATGTCATAATGTAACATTCCATTATGATGTCATAATGCAAAATTCCATTATGTCATAATGTAAAAATTCCATTATGATGTCATTATGCAAAATTCCATTATGATGTCATAATGCAAAATTCCATTATGATGTCATAATGCCAAATTCCATTATGATGTCATAATGCCAAATTCCATTATGATGTCATAATGCAACATTCCATTATGATGTCATAATGCAAAATTCCATTATGATGTCATAATGTAAAAATTCCATTATGATGTCATAATGCAACATTCCATTATGATGTCATAATGCAACATTCCATTATGATGTCATAATGCAACATTCCATTATGATGTCATAATGCAACATTCCATTATGATGTCATAATGTAACATTCCATTATGATGTCATAATGCAAAATTCCATTATGATGTCATAATGCAACATTCCATTATAATGTCATAATGCAAAATTCCATTATGATGTCATAATGCAACATTCCATTATGATGTCATAATGTAAAAATTCCATTATGATGTCATAATGCAACATTCCATTATGATGTCATAATGCAAAATTCCATTATGATGTCATAATGCAACATTCCATTATGATGTCATAATGCAACATTCCATTATGATGTCATAATGCAACATTCCATTATGATGTCATAATGTAACATTCCATTATGATGTCATAATGCAAAATTCCATTGTGATGTCATAATGTAAAAATTCCATTATGATGTCATAATGCAACATTCCATTATTATGTCATAATGCAACATTCCATTATGATGTCATAATTCAACATTCCATTATGATGTCATAATGCAAAATTCCATTACGATGTCATAATGTAACATTCCATTATGATGTCATAATGCAACATTCCATTATGATGTCATAATGCAAAATTCCATTATGATGTTATAATGCAACATTCCATTATGATGTCATAATATAACATTCCATTATGATGTCATAATGCAAAATTCCATTATGATGTCATAATGTAAAAATTCTATTATGATGTCATAATGCAAAATTCCATTATGATGTCATAATACAAAATTCCATTATGATGTCATAATGTAACATTCCATTATGATGTCATAATGCAACATTCCATTATGATGTCATAATGTAACATTCCATTATGATGTCATAATGCAAAATTCCATTATGATGTCATAATGTAAAAATTCCATTATGATGTCATAATGCAAAATTCCATTATGATGTCATAATGCCAAATTCCATTATGATGTCATAATGCAACATTCCATTATGATGTCATAATGCAAAATTCCATTATGATGTCATAATGTAAAAATTCCATTATGATGTCATAATGTAAAAATTCTATTATGATGTCATAATGCAAAATTCCATTATGATGTCATAATGCTACATTCCATTATGATGTCATAATGCAAAATTCCATTATGATGTCATAATGCAACATTCCATTATGATGTCATAATGCAAAATTCCATTATGATGTCATAATGTAAAAATTCCATTATGATGTCATAATGCAAAATTCCATTATGATGTCATAATACACAATTCCATTATGATGTCATAATGTAACATTCCATTATGATGTCATAATGCAACATTCCATTATGATGTCATAATGTAACATTCCATTATGATGCCATAATGCAAAATTCCATTGTGATGTCATAATGCAAAATTCCATTATGATGTCATAATGTAAAATTCCATTATGATGTCATAATGCAACATTCCATTATGATGTCATAATGCAACATTCCATTATGATGTCATAATGTAACATTCCATTATGATGTCATAATGCAAAATTCCATTATGATGTCATAATGTAACATTCCATTATGATGTCATAATGCAAAATTCCATTATGATGTCATAAAGTAAAAATTCCATTATGATGTCATAATGTAAAAATTCTATTATGATGTCATAATGCAAAATTCCATTATGATGTCATAATGCTACATTCCATTATGATGTCATAATGCAAAATTCCATTATGATGTCATAATGCAACATTCCATTATGATGTCATAATGCAAAATTCCATTATGATGTCATAATGTAAAAATTCCATTATGATGTCATAATGCAAAATTCCATTATGATGTCATAATACACAATTCCATTATGATGTCATAATGTAACATTCCATTATGATGTCATAATGCAACATTCCATTATGATGTCATAATGTAACATTCCATTATGATGCCATAGTGCAAAATTCCATTGTGATGTCATAATGCAAAATTCCATTATGATGTCATAATGTAAAATTCCATTATGATGTCATAGTGCAACATTCCATTATGATGTCATAATGCAACATTCCATTATGATGTCATAATGTAACATTCCATTATGATGTCATAATGCAAAATTCCATTATGATGTCATAATGTAAAAATTCCATTATGATGTCATAATGCAACATTCCATTATGATGTCATAATGCAAAATTCCATTATGATGTCATAATGTAAAAATTCCATTATGATGTCATAATGCAACATTCCATTATGATGTCATAATGCAACATTCCATTATGATGTCATAAAGCAAAATTCCATTATGATGTCATAATGCGACATTCCATTATGATGTCATAATGCAAAATTCAATTATGATGTCATAATGTAACATTCCATTATGATGTCATAACGCAAAATTCCATTATGATGTCATAATGTAAAAATTTCATTATGATGTCATAATGCAAAAATCCATTATGATGTCATAATGTAACATCCCATTATGATGTCATAATGCAAAATTCCATTATGATGTCATAATGTAAAATTCCATTATGATGTCATAATGCAAAATTCCATTATGATGTCACAATGCAAAATTCCATTAGGATGTCATAATGTAAAATTCCATTATGATGTCATAATGTAACATTCCATTATGATGTCATAATGCAAAATTCCATTATGAGGTCAAAATGTAAAATTCCATTATGATGTCATAATGCAAAATTCCATTATGATGTCATAATGTAACATTCCATTATGATGTCATAATGCAAAATTCCATTATGATGTCATAATGCAAAATTCCATTATGATGTCATAATGTAAAAATTCCATTATGATGTCATAATGCAACATTCCATTATGATGTCACAATGCAAAATTCCATTATGATGTCATAATGCAACATTCCATTATGATGTCATAATGCAACATTCCATTATGATGTCATAATGCAAAATTCCATTATGATGTCATAATGCAACATTCCATTATGATGTCATAATGCAAAATTCCATTATGATGTCATAATGTAACATTCCATTATGATGTCATAATGCAAAATTCCATTGTGATGTCATAATGTAAAAATTCCATTATGATGTCATAATGCAACATTCCATTATGATGTCATAATGCAACATTCCATTATGATGTCATAATGCAACATTCCATTATGATGTCATAATGCAAAATTCCATTATGATGTCATAATGCCAAATTCCATTATGATGTCATAATGCAACATTCCATTATGATGTCATAATGCAAAATTCCATTATGATGTCATAATGTAAAAATTCCATTATGATGTCATAATGCAACATTCCATTATGATGTCATAATGCAAAATTCCATTATGATGTCATAATGTAAAAATTCCATTATGATGTCATAATGCAAAATTCCATTATGATGTCATAATGTAAAAATTCCATTATGATGTCATAATGCAAAATGCCATTATGATGTCATAATGTAAAAATTGAATTATGATGTCATAATGCAACATTCCATTATGATGTCATAATGTAACATTCCATTATGATGTCATAATGCAAAATTCAATTATGATGTCATAATGTAAAAATTCCATTATGATGTCATACTGCAACATTCCATTATGATGTCATAATGTAACATTCCATTATGATGTCATAATGCAAAATTCCATTATGATGTCATAATGCAAAATTCCATTATGATGTCATAAAGTAAAAATTCCATTATGATGTCATAATGCAACAATCCATTATGATGTCATAATGCAAAATTCCATTATGATGTCATAATGTAACATTCCATTATGATGTCATAATGCAAAATTCCATTATGATGTCATAATGTAACATTCCATTATGATGCCATAATGCAAAATTCCATTATGATGTCATAATGGAAAATTCCATTATGATGTCATAATGCAAAATTCTATTATGATGTCATAATGCAAAACTCCATTATGATGTCATAATGCAAAATTCCATTATGATGTCATAATGTAACATTCCATTATGATGTCATAATGCAAAAGTCCATTATGATGTCATAATGCAACATTCCATTATGATGTCATAATGCAAAATTCCATTATGATGTCATAATGCAACATTCCATTATGATGTCATAATGCAAAATTCCATTATGATGTCATAATGTAACATTCCATTATGATGTCATAATGCAAAATTCCATTATGATGTCATAATGTAAAAATTCCATTATGATGTCATTATGCAAAATTCCATTATGATGTCATAATGCAAAATTCCATTATGATGTCATAATGCCAAATTCCATTATGATGTCATAATGCCAAATTCCATTATGATGTCATAATGCAACATTCCATTATGATGTCATAATGCAAAATTCCATTATGATGTCATAATGTAAAAATTCCATTATGATGTCATAATGCAACATTCCATTATGATGTCATAATGCAACATTCCATTATGATGTCATAATGCAACATTCCATTATGATGTCATAATGCAACATTCCATTATGATGTCATAATGTAACATTCCATTATGATGTCATAATGCAAAATTCCATTATGATGTCATAATGTAACATTCCATTATGATGTCATAATGCAAAATTCCATTATGATGTCATAATGCAACATTCCATTATGATGTCATAATGTAAAAATTCCATTATGATGTCATAATGCAACATTCCATTATGATGTCATAATGCAAAATTCCATTATGATGTCATAATGCAACATTCCATTATGATGTCATAATGCAACATTCCATTATGATGTCATAATGCAAAATTCCATTATGATGTCATAATGTAACATTCCATTATGATGTCATAATGCAAAATTCCATTGTGATGTCATAATGTAAAAATTCCATTATGATGTCATAATGCAACATTCCATTATGATGTCATAATGCAACATTCCATTATGATGTCATAATTCAACATTCCATTATGATGTCATAATGCAAAATTCCATTACGATGTCATAATGTAACATTCCATTATGATGTCATAATGCAACATTCCATTATGATGTCATAATGCAAAATTCCATTATGATGTTATAATGCAACATTCCATTATGAAGTCATAAAATAACATTCCATTATGATGTCATAATGCAAAATTCCATTATGATGTCATAATGTAAAAATTCTATTATGATGTCATAATGCAAAATTCCATTATGATGTCATAATGCAAAATTCCATTATGATGTCATAATGCAACATTCCATTATGATGTCATAATGTAACATTCCATTATGATGTCATAATGCAAAATTCCATTATGATGTCATAAAGTAAAAATTCCATTATGATGTCATAATGTAAAAATTCTATTATGATGTCATAATGCAAAATTCCATTATGATGTCATAATGCAAAATTCCATTATGATGTCATAATGCAAAATTCCATTATGATGTCATAATGCAACATTCCATTATGATGTCATAATGCAAAATTCCATTATGATGTCATAATGTAAAAATTCCATTATGATGTCATAATGTAACATTCCATTATGATGTCATAATGCAACATTCCATTATGATGTCATAATGCAACATTCCATTATGATGTCATAATGTAACATTCCATTATGATGTCATAATGTAACATTCCATTATGATGTCATAATGCAAAATTCCATTGTGATGTCATAATGCAAAATTCCATTATGATGTCATAATGTAAAATTCCATTATGATGTCATAATGCAACATTCCATTATGATGTCATAATGCAACATTCCATTATGATGTCATAATGTAACATTCCATTATGATGTCATAATGCAAAATTCCATTATGATGTCATAATGTAAAAATTCCATTATGATGTCATAATGCAACATTCCATTATGATGTCATAATGCAACATTCCATTATGATGTCATAATGTAAAAAATCCATTATGATGTCATAATGCAACATTCCATTATGATGTCATAATGCAACATTCCATTATGATGTCATAAAGCAAAATTCCATTATGATGTCATAAAGTAAAAATTCCATTATGATGTCATAATGCAACATTCCATTATGATGTCATAATGCAAAATTCCATTATGATGTCATAATGCAACATTCCATTATGATGTCATAATGCAAAATTCCATTATGATGTCATAATGTAACATTCCATTATGATGTCATAATGCAAAATTCCATTATGATGTCATAATGTAAAAATTCCATTATGATGTCATAATGCAACATTCCATTATGATGTCATAATGCAACATTCCATTATGATGTCATAATGTAAAAAATCCATTATGATGTCATAATGCAACATTCCATTATGATGTCATAATGCAACATTCCATTATGATGTCATAAAGCAAAATTCCATTATGATGTCATAAAGTAAAAATTCCATTATGATGTCATAATGCAACATTCCATTATGATGTCATAATGCAAAATTCCATTATGATGTCATAATGCAACATTCCATTATGATGTCATAATGCAAAATTCAATTATGATGTCATAATGTAACATTCCATTATGATGTCATAATGCAAAATTCCATTATGTCATAATGTAAAAATTCCATTATGATGTCATAATGCAAAATTCCATTATGATGTCATAATGCAACATTCCATTTTGATGTCATAATGCAAAATTCCATTATGATGTCATAATGCAACATTCCATTATGATGTCATAATGCAAAATTCCATTATGATGTCATAATGCCAAATTCCATTATGATGTCATAATGCAACATTCCATTATGATGTCATAATGCAAAATTCCATTATGATGTCATAATGTAAAAATCCCATTATGATGTCATAATGCAACATTCCATTATGATGTCATAATGCAAAATTCCATTATGATGTCATAATGTAAAAATTCCATTATGATGTCATAATGCAAAATTCCATTATGATGTCATAATGTAAAAATTCCATTATGATGTCATAATGCAAAATGCCATTATGATGTCATAATGTAAAAATTGAATTATGATGTCATAATGCAACATTCCATTATGATGTCATAATGTAACATTCCATTATGATGTCATAATGCAAAATTCAATTATGATGTCATAATGTAAAAATTCCATTATGATGTCATACTGCAACATTCCATTATGATGTCATAATGTAACATTCCATTATGATGTCATAATGCAAAATTCCATTATGATGTCATAATGCAAAATTCCATTATGATGTCATAAAGTAAAAATTCCATTATGATGTCATAATGCAACATTCCATTATGATGTCATAATGCAAAATTCCATTATGATGTCATAATGTAACATTCCATTATGATGTCATAATGCAAAATTCCATTATGATGTCATAATGTAACATTCCATTATGATGCCATAATGCAAAATTCCATTATGATGTCATAATGGAAAATTCCATTATGATGTCATAATGCAAAATTCTGTTATGATGTCATAATGCAAAACTCCATTATGATGTCATAATGCAAAATTCCATTATGATGTCATAATGTAACATTCCATTATGATGTCATAATGCAAAAGTCCATTATGATGTCATAATGCAACATTCCATTATGATGTCATAATGCAAAATTCCATTATGATGTCATAATGCAACATTCCATTATGATGTCATAATGCAAAATTCCATTATGATGTCATAATGTAACATTCCATTATGATGTCATAATGCAAAATTCCATTATGATGTCATAATGTAAAAATTCCATTATGATGTCATTATGCAAAATTCCATTATGATGTCATAATGCAAAATTCCATTATGATGTCATAATGCCAAATTCCATTATGATGTCATAATGCCAAATTCCATTATGATGTCATAATGCAACATTCCATTATGATGTCATAATGCAAAATTCCATTATGATGTCATAATGTAAAAATTCCATTATGATGTCATAATGCAACATTCCATTATGATGTCATAATGCAACATTCCATTATGATGTCATAATGCAACATTCCATTATGATGTCATAATGTAACATTCCATTATGATGTCATAATGCAAAATTCCATTATGATGTCATAATGTAACATTCCATTATGATGTCATAATGCAAAATTCCATTATGATGTCATAATGCAACATTCCATTATGATGTTATAATGTAAAAATTCCATTATGATGTCATAATGCAACATTCCATTATGATGTCATAATGCAAAATTCCATTATGATGTCATAATGCAACATTCCATTATGATGTCATAATGCAACATTCCATTATGATGTCATAATGCAAAATTCCATTATGATGTCATAATGTAACATTCCATTATGATGTCATAATGCAAAATTCCATTGTGATGTCATAATGTAAAAATTCCATTATGATGTCATAATGCAACATTCCATTATGATGTCATAATGCAACATTCCATTATGATGTCATAATTCAACATTCCATTATGATGTCATAATGCAAAATTCCATTACGATGTCATAATGTAACATTCCATTATGATGTCATAATGCAACATTCCATTATGATGTCATAATGCAAAATTCCATTATGATGTTATAATGCAACATTCCATTATGAAGTCATAAAATAACATTCCATTATGATGTCATAATGCAAAATTCCATTATGATGTCATAATGTAAAAATTCTATTATGATGTCATAATGCAAAATTCCATTATGATGTCATAATACAAAATTCCATTATGATGTCATAATGTAACATTCCATTATGATGTCATAATGCAACATTCCATTATGATGTCATAATGTAACATTCCATTATGATGTCATAATGCAAAATTCCATTATGATGTCATAATGTAAAAATTCCATTATGATGTCATAATGCAAAATTCCATTATGATGTCATAATGCAACATTCCATTATGATGTCATAATGTAACATTCCATTATGATGTCATAATGCAAAATTCCATTATGATGTCATAAAGTAAAAATTCCATTATGATGTCATAATGCAACATTCCATTATGATGTCATAATGCAAAATTCCATTATGATGTCATAATGTAAAAATTCCATTATGATGTCATAATGTAACATTCCATTATGATGTCATAATGCAACATTCCATTATGATGTCATAATGCAACATTCCATTATGATGTCATAATGTAACATTCCATTATGATGTCATAATGTAACATTCCATTATGATGTCATAATGCAAAATTCCATTGTGATGTCATAATGCAAAATTCCATTATGATGTCATAATGTAAAATTCCATTATGATGTCATAATGCAACATTCCATTATGATGTCATAATGCAACATTCCATTATGATGTCATAATGTAACATTCCATTATGATGTCATAATGCAAAATTCCATTATGATGTCATAATGTAAAAATTCCATTATGATGTCATAATGCAACATTCCATTATGATGTCATAATGCAACATTCCATTATGATGTCATAATGTAAAAAATCCATTATGATGTCATAATGCAACATTCCATTATGATGTCATAATGCAACATTCCATTATGATGTCATAAAGCAAAATTCCATTATGATGTCATAAAGTAAAAATTCCATTATGATGTCATAATGCAACATTCCATTATGATGTCATAATGCAAAATTCCATTATGATGTCATAATGCAACATTCCATTATGATGTCATAATGCAAAATTCAATTATGATGTCATAATGTAACATTCCATTATGATGTCATAATGCAAAATTCCATTATGTCATAATGTAAAAATTCCATTATGATGTCATAATGCAAAATTCCATTATGATGTCATAATGCAACATTCCATTATGATGTCATAATGCAAAATTCCATTATGATGTCATAATGCAACATTCCATTATGATGTCATAATGCAAAATTCCATTATGATGTCATAATGTAAAAATTCCATTATGATGTCATAATGCAACATTCCATTATGATGTCATAATGCAACATTCCATTATGATGTCATAAAGCAAAATTCCATTATGATGTCATAATGCGACATTCCATTATGATGTCATAATGCAAAATTCAATTATGATGTCATAATGTAACATTCCATTATGATGTCATAATGCAAAATTCCATTATGATGTCATAATGCAAAATTCCATTATGATGTCATAATGTAAAAATTCCATTATGATGTCATAATGCAACATTCCATTATGATGTCATAATGCAACATTCCATTATGATGTCATAATGCAACATTCCATTATGATGTCATAATGCAACATTCCATTATGATGTCATAATGCAAAATTCCATTATGATGTCATAATGCAACATTCCATTATGATGTCATAATGCAAAATTCCATTATGATGTCATAATGTAACATTCCATTATGATGTCATAATGCAAAATTCCATTGTGATGTCATAATGTAAAAATTCCATTATGATGTCATAATGCAACATTCCATTATGATGTCATAATGCAACATTCCATTATGATGTCATAATGCAACTTACCATTATGATGTCATAATGCAAAATTCCATTATGATGTCATAATGCCAAATTCCATTATGATGTCATAATGTAACATTCCATTATGATGTCATAATGCAAAATTCCATTATGATGTCATAATGTAAAAATTCCATTATGATGTCATAATGCAACATTCCATTATGATGTCATAATGCAACATTCCATTATGATGTCATAATGTAAAAATTCCATTATGATGTCATAATGCAACATTCCATTATGATGTCATAATGCAAAATTCCATTATGATGTCATAATGCAAAATTCCATTATGATGTCATAATGCAACATTCCATTATGATGTCATAATGCAAAATTCCATTATGATGTCATAATGTAAAAATTCCATTATGATGTCATAATGCAACATTCCATTATGACATAATGGAATTTTTACATTATGACATCATAATGTAACATTCCATTATGATGTCATAATGCAACATTCCATTATGATGTCATAAAGTAAAAATTCCATTATGATGTCATAATGTAAAAATTCTATTATGATGTCATAATGCAAAATTCCATTATGATGTCATAATTCAACATTCCATTATGATGTCATAATCTAAATATTCCATTATGATGTCATAATGCAAAATTCCATTATGATGTCATAATGTAAAAATTCCATTATGATGTCATAATGCAACATTCCATTATGACATAATGGAATTTTTACATTATGACATCATAATGTAACATTCCATTATGATGTCATAATGCAACATTCCATTATGATGTCATAAAGTAAAAATTCCATTATGATGTCATAATGTAAAAATTCTATTATGATGTCATAATGCAAAATTCCATTATGATGTCATAATTCAACATTCCATTATGATGTCATAATCTAAATATTCCATTATGATGTCATAATGCAAAATTCCATTATGATGTCATAATGTAAAAATTCCATTATGATGTCATAATGCAACATTCCATTATGATGTCATAATGCAAAATTCCATTATGATGTCATAATGTAAAAATTCCATTATGATGTCATAATGCAACATTCGATTATGATGTCATAAAGTAAAAATTCCATTATGATGTCATAATGTAAAAATTCTATTATAATGTCATAATGCAAAATTCCATTATGATGTCATAATGCAACATTCCATTATTATGTCATAATGCAAAATTCCATTATGATGTCATAATGCAAAATTCCATTATGATGTCATAATGTAAAAATTCCATTATGATGTCATAATGCAACATTCCATTATGATGTCATAATGTAAAAATTCCATTATGATGTCATAATGCAACATTCCATTATGATGTCATAATGCAAAATTCCATTATGATGTCATAATGCCAAATTCCATTATGATGTCATAATGCAACATTCCATTATGATGTCATAATGTAAAAATTCCATTATGATGTCATAATGCAACATTCCATTATGATGTCATAATGCCAAATTCCATTATGATGTCATAATGCAACATTCCATTATGATGTCATAATGCAAAATTCCATTATGATGTCATAATGTAAAAATTCCATTATGATGTCATAATGCAAAATGCCATTATGATGTCATAATGTAAAAATTGAATTATGATGTCATAATGCAACATTCCATTATGATGTCATAATGTAACATTCCATTATGATGTCATAATGCAAAATTCAATTATGATGTCATAATGTAAAAATTCCATTATGATGTCATACTGCAACATTCCATTATGATGTCATAATGTAACATTCCATTATGATGTCATAATGCAAAATTCCATTATGATGTCATAATGCAAAATTCCATTATGATGTCATAAAGTAAAAATTCCATTATGATGTCATAATGCAACAATCCATTATGATGTCATAATGCAAAATTCCATTATGATGTCATAATGTAACATTCCATTATGATGTCATAATGCAAAATTCCATTATGATGTCATAATGTAACATTCCATTATGATGCCATAATGCAAAATTCCATTATGATGTCATAATGGAAAATTCCATTATGATGTCATAATGCAAAATTCTATTATGATGTCATAATGCAAAACTCCATTATGATGTCATAATGCAAAATTCCATTATGATGTCATAATGTAACATTCCATTATGATGTCATAATGCAAAAGTCCATTATGATGTCATAATGCAACATTCCATTATGATGTCATAATGCAAAATTCCATTATGATGTCATAATGCAACATTCCATTATGATGTCATAATGCAAAATTCCATTATGATGTCATAATGTAAAAATTCCATTATGATGTCATAATGCAACATTCGATTATGATGTCATAAAGTAAAAATTCCATTATGATGTCATAATGTAAAAATTCTATTATGATGTCATAATGCCAAATTCCATTATGATGTCATAATGCAAAATTCCATTATGATGTCATAATGCAAAATTCCATTATGATGTCATAATGCAACATTCCATTATGATGTCATAATGCAAAATTCCATTATGATGTCATAATGTAAAAATTCCATTATGATGTCATAATGCAACATTCCATTATGATGTCATAATGCAACATTCCATTATGATGTCATAATGCAACATTCCATTATGATGTCATAATGCAACATTCCATTATGATGTCATAATGTAACATTCCATTATGATGTCATAATGCAAAATTCCATTATGATGTCATAATGTAACATTCCATTATGATGTCATAATGCAAAATTCCATTATGATGTCATAATGCAACATTCCATTATGATGTCATAATGTAAAAATTCCATTATGATGTCATAATGCAACATTCCATTATGATGTCATAATGCAAAATTCCATTATGATGTCATAATGCAACATTCCATTATGATGTCATAATGCAACATTCCATTATGATGTCATAATGCAAAATTCCATTATGATGTCATAATGTAACATTCCATTATGATGTCATAATGCAAAATTCCATTGTGATGTCATAATGTAAAAATTCCATTATGATGTCATAATGCAACATTCCATTATGATGTCATAATGCAACATTCCATTATGATGTCATAATTCAACATTCCATTATGATGTCATAATGCAAAATTCCATTACGATGTCATAATGTAACATTCCATTATGATGTCATAATGCAACATTCCATTATGATGTCATAATGCAAAATTCCATTATGATGTTATAATGCAACATTCCATTATGATGTCATAATATAACATTCCATTATGATGTCATAATGCAAAATTCCATTATGATGTCATAATGCAAAATTCCATTATGATGTCATAATGCAACATTCCATTATGATGTCATAATGCAAAATTCCATTATGATGTCATAATGTAAAAATTCCATTATGATGTCATAATGCAACATTCCATTATGACATAATGGAATTTTTACATTATGACATCATAATGTAACATTCCATTATGATGTCATAATGCAACATTCCATTATGATGTCATAAAGTAAAAATTCCATTATGATGTCATAATGTAAAAATTCTATTATGATGTCATAATGCAAAATTCCATTATGATGTCATAATTCAACATTCCATTATGATGTCATAATCTAAATATTCCATTATGATGTCATAATGCAAAATTCCATTATGATGTCATAATGTAAAAATTCCATTATGATGTCATAATGCAACATTCCATTATGACATAATGGAATTTTTACATTATGACATCATAATGTAACATTCCATTATGATGTCATAATGCAACATTCCATTATGATGTCATAAAGTAAAAATTCCATTATGATGTCATAATGTAAAAATTCTATTATGATGTCATAATGCAAAATTCCATTATGATGTCATAATTCAACATTCCATTATGATGTCATAATCTAAATATTCCATTATGATGTCATAATGCAAAATTCCATTATGATGTCATAATGTAAAAATTCCATTATGATGTCATAATGCAACATTCCATTATGATGTCATAATGCAAAATTCCATTATGATGTCATAATGTAAAAATTCCATTATGATGTCATAATGCAACATTCGATTATGATGTCATAAAGTAAAAATTCCATTATGATGTCATAATGTAAAAATTCTATTATAATGTCATAATGCAAAATTCCATTATGATGTCATAATGCAACATTCCATTATTATGTCATAATGCAAAATTCCATTATGATGTCATAATGCAAAATTCCATTATGATGTCATAATGTAAAAATTCCATTATGATGTCATAATGCAACATTCCATTATGATGTCATAATGTAAAAATTCCATTATGATGTCATAATGCAACATTCCATTATGATGTCATAATGCAAAATTCCATTATGATGTCATAATGCCAAATTCCATTATGATGTCATAATGCAACATTCCATTATGATGTCATAATGTAAAAATTCCATTATGATGTCATAATGCAACATTCCATTATGATGTCATAATGCCAAATTCCATTATGATGTCATAATGCAACATTCCATTATGATGTCATAATGCAAAATTCCATTATGATGTCATAATGTAAAAATTCCATTATGATGTCATAATGCAAAATGCCATTATGATGTCATAATGTAAAAATTGAATTATGATGTCATAATGCAACATTCCATTATGATGTCATAATGTAACATTCCATTATGATGTCATAATGCAAAATTCAATTATGATGTCATAATGTAAAAATTCCATTATGATGTCATACTGCAACATTCCATTATGATGTCATAATGTAACATTCCATTATGATGTCATAATGCAAAATTCCATTATGATGTCATAATGCAAAATTCCATTATGATGTCATAAAGTAAAAATTCCATTATGATGTCATAATGCAACAATCCATTATGATGTCATAATGCAAAATTCCATTATGATGTCATAATGTAACATTCCATTATGATGTCATAATGCAAAATTCCATTATGATGTCATAATGTAACATTCCATTATGATGCCATAATGCAAAATTCCATTATGATGTCATAATGGAAAATTCCATTATGATGTCATAATGCAAAATTCTATTATGATGTCATAATGCAAAACTCCATTATGATGTCATAATGCAAAATTCCATTATGATGTCATAATGTAACATTCCATTATGATGTCATAATGCAAAAGTCCATTATGATGTCATAATGCAACATTCCATTATGATGTCATAATGCAAAATTCCATTATGATGTCATAATGCAACATTCCATTATGATGTCATAATGCAAAATTCCATTATGATGTCATAATGTAAAAATTCCATTATGATGTCATAATGCAACATTCGATTATGATGTCATAAAGTAAAAATTCCATTATGATGTCATAATGTAAAAATTCTATTATGATGTCATAATGCCAAATTCCATTATGATGTCATAATGCAAAATTCCATTATGATGTCATAATGCAAAATTCCATTATGATGTCATAATGCAACATTCCATTATGATGTCATAATGCAAAATTCCATTATGATGTCATAATGTAAAAATTCCATTATGATGTCATAATGCAACATTCCATTATGATGTCATAATGCAACATTCCATTATGATGTCATAATGCAACATTCCATTATGATGTCATAATGCAACATTCCATTATGATGTCATAATGTAACATTCCATTATGATGTCATAATGCAAAATTCCATTATGATGTCATAATGTAACATTCCATTATGATGTCATAATGCAAAATTCCATTATGATGTCATAATGCAACATTCCATTATGATGTCATAATGTAAAAATTCCATTATGATGTCATAATGCAACATTCCATTATGATGTCATAATGCAAAATTCCATTATGATGTCATAATGCAACATTCCATTATGATGTCATAATGCAACATTCCATTATGATGTCATAATGCAAAATTCCATTATGATGTCATAATGTAACATTCCATTATGATGTCATAATGCAAAATTCCATTGTGATGTCATAATGTAAAAATTCCATTATGATGTCATAATGCAACATTCCATTATGATGTCATAATGCAACATTCCATTATGATGTCATAATTCAACATTCCATTATGATGTCATAATGCAAAATTCCATTACGATGTCATAATGTAACATTCCATTATGATGTCATAATGCAACATTCCATTATGATGTCATAATGCAAAATTCCATTATGATGTTATAATGCAACATTCCATTATGAAGTCATAAAATAACATTCCATTATGATGTCATAATGCAAAATTCCATTATGATGTCATAATGTAAAAATTCTATTATGATGTCATAATGCAAAATTCCATTATGATGTCATAATGCAAAATTCCATTATGATGTCATAATGCAACATTCCATTATGATGTCATAATGTAACATTCCATTATGATGTCATAATGCAAAATTCCATTATGATGTCATAAAGTAAAAATTCCATTATGATGTCATAATGTAAAAATTCTATTATGATGTCATAATGCAAAATTCCATTATGATGTCATAATGCAAAATTCCATTATGATGTCATAATGCAAAATTCCATTATGATGTCATAATGCAACATTCCATTATGATGTCATAATGCAAAATTCCATTATGATGTCATAATGTAAAAATTCCATTATGATGTCATAATGTAACATTCCATTATGATGTCATAATGCAACATTCCATTATGATGTCATAATGCAACATTCCATTATGATGTCATAATGTAACATTCCATTATGATGTCATAATGTAACATTCCATTATGATGTCATAATGCAAAATTCCATTGTGATGTCATAATGCAAAATTCCATTATGATGTCATAATGTAAAATTCCATTATGATGTCATAATGCAACATTCCATTATGATGTCATAATGCAACATTCCATTATGATGTCATAATGTAACATTCCATTATGATGTCATAATGCAAAATTCCATTATGATGTCATAATGTAAAAATTCCATTATGATGTCATAATGCAACATTCCATTATGATGTCATAATGCAACATTCCATTATGATGTCATAATGTAAAAAATCCATTATGATGTCATAATGCAACATTCCATTATGATGTCATAATGCAACATTCCATTATGATGTCATAAAGCAAAATTCCATTATGATGTCATAAAGTAAAAATTCCATTATGATGTCATAATGCAACATTCCATTATGATGTCATAATGCAAAATTCCATTATGATGTCATAATGCAACATTCCATTATGATGTCATAATGCAAAATTCCATTATGATGTCATAATGTAACATTCCATTATGATGTCATAATGCAAAATTCCATTATGATGTCATAATGTAAAAATTCCATTATGATGTCATAATGCAACATTCCATTATGATGTCATAATGCAACATTCCATTATGATGTCATAATGTAAAAAATCCATTATGATGTCATAATGCAACATTCCATTATGATGTCATAATGCAACATTCCATTATGATGTCATAAAGCAAAATTCCATTATGATGTCATAAAGTAAAAATTCCATTATGATGTCATAATGCAACATTCCATTATGATGTCATAATGCAAAATTCCATTATGATGTCATAATGCAACATTCCATTATGATGTCATAATGCAAAATTCAATTATGATGTCATAATGTAACATTCCATTATGATGTCATAATGCAAAATTCCATTATGTCATAATGTAAAAATTCCATTATGATGTCATAATGCAAAATTCCATTATGATGTCATAATGCAACATTCCATTATGATGTCATAATGCAAAATTCCATTATGATGTCATAATGCAACATTCCATTATGATGTCATAATGCAAAATTCCATTATGATGTCATAATGCCAAATTCCATTATGATGTCATAATGCAACATTCCATTATGATGTCATAATGCAAAATTCCATTATGATGTCATAATGTAAAAATCCCATTATGATGTCATAATGCAACATTCCATTATGATGTCATAATGCAAAATTCCATTATGATGTCATAATGTAAAAATTCCATTATGATGTCATAATGCAAAATTCCATTATGATGTCATAATGTAAAAATTCCATTATGATGTCATAATGCAAAATGCCATTATGATGTCATAATGTAAAAATTGAATTATGATGTCATAATGCAACATTCCATTATGATGTCATAATGTAACATTCCATTATGATGTCATAATGCAAAATTCAATTATGATGTCATAATGTAAAAATTCCATTATGATGTCATACTGCAACATTCCATTATGATGTCATAATGTAACATTCCATTATGATGTCATAATGCAAAATTCCATTATGATGTCATAATGCAAAATTCCATTATGATGTCATAAAGTAAAAATTCCATTATGATGTCATAATGCAACATTCCATTATGATGTCATAATGCAAAATTCCATTATGATGTCATAATGTAACATTCCATTATGATGTCATAATGCAAAATTCCATTATGATGTCATAATGTAACATTCCATTATGATGCCATAATGCAAAATTCCATTATGATGTCATAATGGAAAATTCCATTATGATGTCATAATGCAAAATTCTGTTATGATGTCATAATGCAAAACTCCATTATGATGTCATAATGCAAAATTCCATTATGATGTCATAATGTAACATTCCATTATGATGTCATAATGCAAAAGTCCATTATGATGTCATAATGCAACATTCCATTATGATGTCATAATGCAAAATTCCATTATGATGTCATAATGCAACATTCCATTATGATGTCATAATGCAAAATTCCATTATGATGTCATAATGTAACATTCCATTATGATGTCATAATGCAAAATTCCATTATGATGTCATAATGTAAAAATTCCATTATGATGTCATTATGCAAAATTCCATTATGATGTCATAATGCAAAATTCCATTATGATGTCATAATGCCAAATTCCATTATGATGTCATAATGCCAAATTCCATTATGATGTCATAATGCAACATTCCATTATGATGTCATAATGCAAAATTCCATTATGATGTCATAATGTAAAAATTCCATTATGATGTCATAATGCAACATTCCATTATGATGTCATAATGCAACATTCCATTATGATGTCATAATGTAACATTCCATTATGATGTCATAATGCAAAATTCCATTATGATGTCATAATGTAACATTCCATTATGATGTCATAATGCAAAATTCCATTATGATGTCATAATGCAACATTCCATTATGATGTCATAATGTAAAAATTCCATTATGATGTCATAATGCAACATTCCATTATGATGTCATAATGCAAAATTCCATTATGATGTCATAATGCAACATTCCATTATGATGTCATAATGCAACATTCCATTATGATGTCATAATGCAAAATTCCATTATGATGTCATAATGTAACATTCCATTATGATGTCATAATGCAAAATTCCATTGTGATGTCATAATGTAAAAATTCCATTATGATGTCATAATGCAACATTCCATTATGATGTCATAATGCAACATTCCATTATGATGTCATAATTCAACATTCCATTATGATGTCATAATGCAAAATTCCATTACGATGTCATAATGTAACATTCCATTATGATGTCATAATGCAACATTCCATTATGATGTCATAATGCAAAATTCCATTATGATGTTATAATGCAACATTCCATTATGAAGTCATAAAATAACATTCCATTATGATGTCATAATGCAAAATTCCATTATGATGTCATAATGTAAAAATTCTATTATGATGTCATAATGCAAAATTCCATTATGATGTCATAATACAAAATTCCATTATGATGTCATAATGTAACATTCCATTATGATGTCATAATGCAACATTCCATTATGATGTCATAATGTAACATTCCATTATGATGTCATAATGCAAAATTCCATTATGATGTCATAATGTAAAAATTCCATTATGATGTCATAATGCAAAATTCCATTATGATGTCATAATGCAACATTCCATTATGATGTCATAATGTAACATTCCATTATGATGTCATAATGCAAAATTCCATTATGATGTCATAAAGTAAAAATTCCATTATGATGTCATAATGCAACATTCCATTATGATGTCATAATGCAAAATTCCATTATGATGTCATAATGTAAAAATTCCATTATGATGTCATAATGTAACATTCCATTATGATGTCATAATGCAACATTCCATTATGATGTCATAATGCAACATTCCATTATGATGTCATAATGTAACATTCCATTATGATGTCATAATGTAACATTCCATTATGATGTCATAATGCAAAATTCCATTGTGATGTCATAATGCAAAATTCCATTATGATGTCATAATGTAAAATTCCATTATGATGTCATAATGCAACATTCCATTATGATGTCATAATGCAACATTCCATTATGATGTCATAATGTAACATTCCATTATGATGTCATAATGCAAAATTCCATTATGATGTCATAATGTAAAAATTCCATTATGATGTCATAATGCAACATTCCATTATGATGTCATAATGCAACATTCCATTATGATGTCATAATGTAAAAAATCCATTATGATGTCATAATGCAACATTCCATTATGATGTCATAATGCAACATTCCATTATGATGTCATAAAGCAAAATTCCATTATGATGTCATAAAGTAAAAATTCCATTATGATGTCATAATGCAACATTCCATTATGATGTCATAATGCAAAATTCCATTATGATGTCATAATGCAACATTCCATTATGATGTCATAATGCAAAATTCAATTATGATGTCATAATGTAACATTCCATTATGATGTCATAATGCAAAATTCCATTATGTCATAATGTAAAAATTCCATTATGATGTCATAATGCAAAATTCCATTATGATGTCATAATGCAACATTCCATTATGATGTCATAATGCAAAATTCCATTATGATGTCATAATGCAACATTCCATTATGATGTCATAATGCAAAATTCCATTATGATGTCATAATGTAAAAATTCCATTATGATGTCATAATGCAACATTCCATTATGATGTCATAATGCAACATTCCATTATGATGTCATAAAGCAAAATTCCATTATGATGTCATAATGCGACATTCCATTATGATGTCATAATGCAAAATTCAATTATGATGTCATAATGTAACATTCCATTATGATGTCATAATGCAAAATTCCATTATGATGTCATAATGCAAAATTCCATTATGATGTCATAATGTAAAAATTCCATTATGATGTCATAATGTAACATTCCATTATGATGTCATAATGCAACATTCCATTATGATGTCATAATGCAACATTCCATTATGATGTCATAATGCAACATTCCATTATGATGTCATAATGCAAAATTCCATTATGATGTCATAATGCAACATTCCATTATGATGTCATAATGCAAAATTCCATTATGATGTCATAATGTAACATTCCATTATGATGTCATAATGCAAAATTCCATTGTGATGTCATAATGTAAAAATTCCATTATGATGTCATAATGCAACATTCCATTATGATGTCATAATGCAACATTCCATTATGATGTCATAATGCAACTTACCATTATGATGTCATAATGCAAAATTCCATTATGATGTCATAATGCCAAATTCCATTATGATGTCATAATGTAACATTCCATTATGATGTCATAATGCAAAATTCCATTATGATGTCATAATGTAAAAATTCCATTATGATGTCATAATGCAACATTCCATTATGATGTCATAATGCAACATTCCATTATGATGTCATAATGTAAAAATTCCATTATGATGTCATAATGCAACATTCCATTATGATGTCATAATGCAACATTCCATTATGATGTCATAATGCAACATTCCATTATGATGTCATAATGCAAAATTCCATTATGATGTCATAATGCAAAATTCCATTATGATGTCATAATGCAACATTCCATTATGATGTCATAATGCAAAATTCCATTATGATGTCATAATGTAAAAATTCCATTATGATGTCATAATGCAACATTCCATTATGATGTCATAATGCAACATTCCATTATGATGTCATAAAGTAAAAATTCCATTATGATGTCATAATGTAAAAATTCTATTATGATGTCATAATGCAAAATTCCATTATGATGTCATAATTCAACATTCCATTATGATGTCATAATCTAAATATTCCATTATGATGTCATAATGCAACATTCCATTATGATGTCATAATGTAAAAATTCCATTATGATGTCATAATGCAACATTCCATTATGATGTCATAATGCAAAATTCCATTATGATGTCATAATGTAAAAATTCCATTATGATGTCATAATGCAACATTCGATTATGATGTCATAAAGTAAAAATTCCATTATGATGTCATAATGTAAAAATTCTATTATAATGTCATAATGCAAAATTCCATTATGATGTCATAATGCAACATTCCATTATTATGTCATAATGCAAAATTCCATTATGATGTCATAATGCAAAATTCCATTATGATGTCATAATGTAAAAATTCCATTATGATGTCATAATGCAACATTCCATTATGATGTCATAATGTAAAAATTCCATTATGATGTCATAATGCAACATTCCATTATGATGTCATAATGCAAAATTCCATTATGATGTCATAATGCCAAATTCCATTATGATGTCATAATGCAACATTCCATTATGATGTCATAATGTAAAAATTCCATTATGATGTCATAATGCAACATTCCATTATGATGTCATAATGCCAAATTCCATTATGATGTCATAATGCAACATTCCATTATGATGTCATAATGCAAAATTCCATTATGATGTCATAATGTAAAAATTCCATTATGATGTCATATTGCAACATTCCATTATGACATAATGGAATTTTTACATTATGACATCATAATGTAACATTCCATTATGATGTCATAATGCAAAATTCCATTATGATGTCATAAAGTAAAAATTCCATTATGATGTCATAATGTAAAAATTCTATTATGATGTCATAATGCAAAATTCCATTATGATGTCATAATGCAACATTCCATTATGATGTCATAATGTAAAAATTCCATTATGATGTCATAATGCAACATTCCATTATGATGTCATAATGTAAAAATTCCATTATGATGTCATAATGCAAAATTCCATTATGATGTCATAATGCAAAATTCCATTATGATGTCATAATGTAAAAATTCCATTATGATGTCATAATGCAAAATTCCATTATGATGTCATAAAGTAAAAATTCCATTATGATGTCATAATGTAAAAATTCTATTATGATGTCATAATGCAAAATTCCATTATGATGTCATAATGCAAAATTCCATTATGATGTCATAATGTAACATTCCATTATGATGTCATAATGCAAAATTCCATTGTGATGTCATAATGTAAAAATTCCATTATGATGTCATAATGCAACATTCCATTATGATGTCATAATGCAACATTCCATTATGATGTCATAATTCAACATTCCATTATGATGTCATAATGCAAAATTCCATTACGATGTCATAATGTAACATTCCATTATGATGTCATAATGCAACATTCCATTATGATGTCATAATGCAAAATTCCATTATGATGTTATAATGCAACATTCCATTATGAAGTCATAATATAACATTCCATTATGATGTCATAATGCAAAATTCCATTATGATGTCATAATGTAAAAATTCTATTATGATGTCATAATGCAAAATTCCATTATGATGTCATAATACAAAATTCCATTATGATGTCATAATGTAACATTCCATTATGATGTCATAATGCAACATTCCATTATGATGTCATAATGCAACATTCCATTATGATGTCATAATGCAACATTCCATTATGATGTCATAATGTAACATTCCATTATGATGTCATAATGCAAAATTCCATTATGATGTCATAATGTAAAAATTCCATTATGATGTCATAATGCAAAATTCCATTATGATGTCATAATGCAACATTCCATTATGATGTCATAATGTAACATTCCATTATGATGTCATAATGCAAAATTCCATTATGATGTCATAAAGTAAAAATTCCATTATGATGTCATAATGTAAAAATTCTATTATGATGTCATAATGCAAAATTCCATTATGATGTCATAATGCTACATTCCATTATGATGTCATAATGCAAAATTCCATTATGATGTCATAATGCAACATTCCATTATGATGTCATAATGCAAAATTCCATTATGATGTCATAATGTAAAAATTCCATTATGATGTCATAATGCAAAATTCCATTATGATGTCATAATACACAATTCCATTATGATGTCATAATGTAACATTCCATTATGATGTCATAATGCAACATTCCATTATGATGTCATAATGCAACATTCCATTATGATGTCATAATGTAACATTCCATTATGATGTCATAATGCAAAATTCCATTATGATGTCATAATGTAAAAATTCCATTATGATGTCATAATGCAACATTCCATTATGATGTCATAATGTAACATTCCATTATGATGTCATAATGCAAAATTCCATTGTGATGTCATAATGCAAAATTCCATTATGATGTCATAATGTAAAATTCCATTATGATGTCATAATGCAACATTCCATTATGATGTCATAATGCAAAATTCCATTATGATGTCATAATGTAACATTCCATTATGATGTCATAATGCAAAATTCCATTGTGATGTCATAATGTAAAAATTCCATTATGATGTCATAATGCAACATTCCATTATGATGTCATAATGCAACATTCCATTATGATGTCATAATTCAACATTCCATTATGATGTCATAATGCAAAATTCCATTACGATGTCATAATGTAACATTCCATTATGATGTCATAATGCAACATTCCATTATGATGTCATAATGCAAAATTCCATTATGATGTTATAATGCAACATTCCATTATGAAGTCATAATATAACATTCCATTATGATGTCATAATGCAAAATTCCATTATGATGTCATAATGTAAAAATTCTATTATGATGTCATAATGCAAAATTCCATTATGATGTCATAATACAAAATTCCATTATGATGTCATAATGTAACATTCCATTATGATGTCATAATGCAACATTCCATTATGATGTCATAATGTAACATTCCATTATGATGTCATAATGCAAAATTCCATTATGATGTCATAATGTAAAAATTCCATTATGATGTCATAATGCAAAATTCCATTATGATGTCATAATGCAACATTCCATTATGATGTCATAATGTAACATTCCATTATGATGTCATAATGCAAAATTCCATTATGATGTCATAAAGTAAAAATTCCATTATGATGTCATAATGTAAAAATTCTATTATGATGTCATAATGCAAAATTCCATTATGATGTCATAATGCTACATTCCATTATGATGTCATAATGCAAAATTCCATTATGATGTCATAATGCAAAATTCCATTATGATGTCATAAAGTAAAAATTCCATTATGATGTCATAATGTAAAAATTCTATTATGATGTCATAATGCAAAATTCCATTATGATGTCATAATGCAACATTCCATTATGATGTCATAATGTAAAAATTCCATTATGATGTCATAATGCAAAATTCCATTATGATGTCATAATGTAAAAATTCCATTATGATGTCATAATGTAACATTCCATTATGATGTCATAATGCAACATTCCATTATGATGTCATAATGCAACATTCCATTATGATGTCATAATGCAACATTCCATTATGATGTCATAATGCAAAATTCCATTATGATGTCATAATGCAACATTCCATTATGATGTCATAATGCAAAATTCCATTATGATGTCATAATGTAACATTCCATTATGATGTCATAATGCAAAATTCCATTGTGATGTCATAATGTAAAAATTCCATTATGATGTCATAATGCAACATTCCATTATGATGTCATAATGCAACATTCCATTATGATGTCATAATGCAACTTACCATTATGATGTCATAATGCAAAATTCCATTATGATGTCATAATGCCAAATTCCATTATGATGTCATAATGTAACATTCCATTATGATGTCATAATGCAAAATTCCATTATGATGTCATAATGTAAAAATTCCATTATGATGTCATAATGCAACATTCCATTATGATGTCATAATGCAACATTCCATTATGATGTCATAATGTAAAAATTCCATTATGATGTCATAATGCAACATTCCATTATGATGTCATAATGCAACATTCCATTATGATGTCATAATGCAACATTCCATTATGATGTCATAATGCAAAATTCCATTATGATGTCATAATGCAAAATTCCATTATGATGTCATAATGCAACATTCCATTATGATGTCATAATGCAAAATTCCATTATGATGTCATAATGTAAAAATTCCATTATGATGTCATAATGCAACATTCCATTATGACATAATGGAATTTTTACATTATGACATCATAATGTAACATTCCATTATGATGTCATAATGCAACATTCCATTATGATGTCATAAAGTAAAAATTCCATTATGATGT
This sequence comes from Eleutherodactylus coqui, assembly GCF_035609145.1. Classification (NCBI taxonomy): domain Eukaryota; kingdom Metazoa; phylum Chordata; class Amphibia; order Anura; family Eleutherodactylidae; genus Eleutherodactylus; species Eleutherodactylus coqui. Next base: position 1,311,795 of record NW_027102475.1, on the reverse strand, counting down.
CATAATGTAAAAATTCTATTATGATGTCATAATGCAAAATTCCATTATGATGTCATAATTCAACATTCCATTATGATGTCATAATGTAAAAATTCCATTATGATGTCATAATGCAACATTCCATTATGATGTCATAATGTAAAAATTCCATTATGATGTCATAATGCAACATTCCATTATGATGTCATAATGCAAAATTCCATTATGATGTCATAATGTAAAAATTCCATTATGATGTCATAATGCAACATTCCATTATGATGTCATAAAGTAAAAATTCCATTATGATGTCATAATGTAAAAATTCTATTATGATGTCATAATGCAAAATTCCATTATGATGTCATAATGCAACATTCCATTATTATGTCATAATGCAAAATTCCATTATGATGTCATAATGCAAAATTCCATTATGATGTCATAATGTAAAAATTCCATTATGATGTCATAATGCAACATTCCATTATGATGTCATAATGTAAAAATTCCATTATGATGTCATAATGCAACATTCCATTATGATGTCATAATGCAAAATTCCATTATGATGTCATAATGCCAAATTCCATTATGATGTCATAATGCAACATTCCATTATGATGTCATAATGTAAAAATCCCATTATGATGTCATAATGCAACATTCCATTATGATGTCATAATGCCAAATTCCATTATGATGTCATAATGCAACATTCCATTATGATGTCATAATGCAAAATTCCATTATGATGTCATAATGTAAAAATTCCATTATGATGTCATATTGCAACATTCCATTATGACATAATGGAATTTTTACATTATGACATCATAATGTAACATTCCATTATGATGTCATAATGCAAAATTCCATTATGATGTCATAAAGTAAAAATTCCATTATGATGTCATAATGTAAAAATTCTATTATGATGTCATAATGCAAAATTCCATTATGATGTCATAATGCAACATTCCATTATGATGTCATAATGTAAAAATTCCATTATGATGTCATAATGCAACATTCCATTATGATGTCATAATGTAAAAATTCCATTATGATGTCATAATGCAAAATTCCATTATGATGTCATAATGCAAAATTCCATTATGATGTCATAATGTAAAAATTCCATTATGATGTCATAATGCAAAATTCCATTATGATGTCATAAAGTAAAAATTCCATTATGATGTCATAATGTAAAAATTCTATTATGATGTCATAATGCAAAATTCCATTATGATGTCATAATGCAAAATTCCATTATGATGTCATAATGTAACATTCCATTATGATGTCATAATGCAAAATTCCATTGTGATGTCATAATGTAAAAATTCCATTATGATGTCATAATGCAACATTCCATTATGATGTCATAATGCAACATTCCATTATGATGTCATAATTCAACATTCCATTATGATGTCATAATGCAACATTCCATTATGATGTCATAATGCAAAATTCCATTATGATGTCATAATGTAAAAATTCTATTATGATGTCATAATGCAAAATTCCATTATGATGTCATAATGCTACATTCCATTATGATGTCATAATGCAAAATTCCATTATGATGTCATAATGCAACATTCCATTATGATGTCATAATGCAAAATTCCATTATGATGTCATAATGTAAAAATTCCATTATGATGTCATAATGCAAAATTCCATTATGATGTCATAATACACAATTCCATTATGATGTCATAATGTAACATTCCATTATGATGTCATAATGCAACATTCCATTATGATGTCATAATGCAACATTCCATTATGATGTCATAATGTAACATTCCATTATGATGTCATAATGCAAAATTCCATTATGATGTCATAATGTAAAAATTCCATTATGATGTCATAATGCAACATTCCATTATGATGTCATAATGTAACATTCCATTATGATGTCATAATGCAAAATTCCATTGTGATGTCATAATGCAAAATTCCATTATGATGTCATAATGTAAAATTCCATTATGATGTCATAATGCAACATTCCATTATGATGTCATAATGCAACATTCCATTATGATGTCATAATGTAACATTCCATTATGATGTCATAATGCAAAATTCCATTATGATGTCATAATGTAAAAATTCCATTATGATGTCATAATGCAAAATTCCATTATGATGTCATAATGTAAAAATTCCATTATTATGTCATAATGCAACATTCCATTATGATGTCATAATGCAACATTCCATTATGATGTCATAATGTAAAAATTCCATTATGATGTCATAATGCAACATTCCATTATGATGTCATAATGCAACATTCCATTATGATGTCATAAAGCAAAATTCCATTATGATGTCATAAAGTAAAAATTCCATTATGATGTCATAATGCAACATTCCATTATGATGTCATAATGCAAAATTCCATTATGATGTCATAATGCAACATTCCATTATGATGTCATAATGCAAAATTCAATTATGATGTCATAATGTAACATTCCATTATGATGTCATAATGCAAAATTCCATTATGTCATAATGTAAAAATTCCATTATGATGTCATAATGTACATATCCATTATGATGTCATAATGCAAAATTCCATTATGATGTCATAATGTAAAAATGCCATTATGATGTCATAATGCAACATTCCATTATGATGTCATAATGCAAAATTCCATTATGATGTCATAATGTAACATTCCATTATGATGTCATAATGCAAAATTCCATTATGTCATAATGTAAAAATTCCATTATGATGTCATAATGTAACATTCCATTATGATGTCATAATGCAAAATTCCATTATGATGTCATAATGTAAAAATTCCATTATGATGTCATAATGCAACATTCCATTATGATGTCATAATGCAAAATTCCATTATGATGTCATAATGTAAAAATTCCATTATGATGTCATAATGCAACATTCCATTATGATGTCATAATGCAACATTCCATTATGATGTCATAAAGCAAAATTCCATTATGATGTCATAATGCGACATTCCATTATGATGTCATAATGCAAAATTCAATTATGATGGCATAATGTAACATTCCATTATGATGTCATAATGCAACATTCCATTATGATGTCATAATGCAACATTACATTATGATGTCATAATGCAAAATTCCATTATGATGTCATAATGCAACATTTCATTATGATGTCATAATGCAAAATTCCATTATGATGTCATAATGTAACATTCCATTATGATGTCATAATGCAAAATTCCATTGTGATGTCATAATGTAAAAATTCCATTATGATGTCATAATGCAACATTCCATTATGATGTCATAATGCAACATTCCATTATGATGTCATAATGCAACTTACCATTATGATGTCATAATGCAAAATTCCATTATGATGTCATAATGCCAAATTCCATTATGATGTCATAATGCCAAATTCCATTATGATGTCATAATGCAACATTCCATTATGATGTCATAATGCAAAATTCCATTATGATGTCATAATGTAAAAATTCCATTATGATGTCATAATGCAACATTCCATTATGATGTCATAATGCAAAATTCCATTATGATGTCATAATGTAAAAATTCCATTATGATGTCATAATGCAAAATTCCATTATGATGTCATAATGTAAAAATTCCATTATGATGTCATAATGCAAAATGCCATTATGATGTCATAATGTAAAAATTGAATTATGATGTCATAATGCAACATTCCATTATGATGTCAAAATGTAACATTCCATTATGATGTCATAATGCAAAATTCAATTATGATGTCATAATGTAAAAATTCCATTATGATGTCATAATGCAACATTCCATTATGATGTCATAATGCAACTTACCATTATGATGTCATAATGCAAAATTCCATTATGATGTCATAATGCCAAATTCCATTATGATGTCATAATGCAACATTCCATCATGATGTCATAATGCAAAATTCCATTATGATGTCATAATGTAAAAATTCCATTGTTATGTCATAATGCAACATTCCATTATGATGTCATAATGCAAAATTCCATTATGATGTCATAATGTAAAAATTCCATTATGATGCCATAATGCAAAATTCCATTATGATGTCATAATGTAAAAATTCTATTATGATGTCATAATGCAAAATTACATTATGATGTCATAATGTAAAAATTGAATTATGATGTCATAATGCAAAATGCCATTATGATGTCATAATGTAAAAATTGAATTATGATGTCATAATGCAAAATTTTATTATGATGTCATAATGTAACATTCCATTATGATGTCCTAATGCAAAATTCCATTATGATGTCATAATGTAACATTCCATTATGATGTCATAATGCAACATTCCATTATGATGTCATAATGTAACATTCCATTATGATGTCATAATGCAAAATTCCATTATGATGTCATAATGTAACATTCCATTATGATGTCATAATGCAAAATTCCATTATGATGTCATAAAGTAAAAATTCCATTATGATGTCATAATGCAACATTCCATTATGATGTCATAATGCAAAATTCCATTATGATGTCATAATGCAACATTCCATTATGATGTCATAATGCAAAATTCAATTATGATGTCATAATGTAACATTCCATTATGATGTCATAATGCAAAATTCCATTATGTCATAATGTAAAAATTCCATTATGATGTCATTATGCAAAATTCCATTATGATGTCATAATGCAAAATTCCATTATGATGTCATAATGCCAAATTCCATTATGATGTCATAATGCCAAATTCCATTATGATGTCATAATGCAACATTCCATTATGATGTCATAATGCAAAATTCCATTATGATGTCATAATGTAAAAATTCCATTATGATGTCATAATGCAACATTCCATTATGATGTCATAATGCAACATTCCATTATGATGTCATAATGCAACATTCCATTATGATGTCATAATGCAACATTCCATTATGATGTCATAATGTAACATTCCATTATGATGTCATAATGCAAAATTCCATTATGATGTCATAATGCAACATTCCATTATAATGTCATAATGCAAAATTCCATTATGATGTCATAATGCAACATTCCATTATGATGTCATAATGTAAAAATTCCATTATGATGTCATAATGCAACATTCCATTATGATGTCATAATGCAAAATTCCATTATGATGTCATAATGCAACATTCCATTATGATGTCATAATGCAACATTCCATTATGATGTCATAATGCAACATTCCATTATGATGTCATAATGTAACATTCCATTATGATGTCATAATGCAAAATTCCATTGTGATGTCATAATGTAAAAATTCCATTATGATGTCATAATGCAACATTCCATTATTATGTCATAATGCAACATTCCATTATGATGTCATAATTCAACATTCCATTATGATGTCATAATGCAAAATTCCATTACGATGTCATAATGTAACATTCCATTATGATGTCATAATGCAACATTCCATTATGATGTCATAATGCAAAATTCCATTATGATGTTATAATGCAACATTCCATTATGAAGTCATAATATAACATTCCATTATGATGTCATAATGCAAAATTCCATTATAATGTCATAATGTAAAAATTCTATTATGATGTCATAATGCAAAATTCCATTATGATGTCATAATACAAAATTCCATTATGATGTCATAATGTAACATTCCATTATGATGTCATAATGCAACATTCCATTATGATGTCATAATGTAACATTCCATTATGATGTCATAATGCAAAATTCCATTATGATGTCATAATGTAAAAATTCCATTATGATGTCATAATGCAAAATTCCATTATGATGTCATAATGCCAAATTCCATTATGATGTCATAATGCAACATTCCATTATGATGTCATAATGCAAAATTCCATTATGATGTCATAATGTAAAAATTCCATTATGATGTCATAATGTAAAAATTCTATTATGATGTCATAATGCAAAATTCCATTATGATGTCATAATGCTACATTCCATTATGATGTCATAATGCAAAATTCCATTATGATGTCATAATGCAACATTCCATTATGATGTCATAATGCAAAATTCCATTATGATGTCATAATGTAAAAATTCCATTATGATGTCATAATGCAAAATTCCATTATGATGTCATAATACACAATTCCATTATGATGTCATAATGTAACATTCCATTATGATGTCATAATGCAACATTCCATTATGATGTCATAATGTAACATTCCATTATGATGCCATAGTGCAAAATTCCATTGTGATGTCATAATGCAAAATTCCATTATGATGTCATAATGTAAAATTCCATTATGATGTCATAGTGCAACATTCCATTATGATGTCATAATGCAACATTCCATTATGATGTCATAATGTAACATTCCATTATGATGTCATAATGCAAAATTCCATTATGATGTCATAATGTAAAAATTCCATTATGATGTCATAATGCAACATTCCATTATGATGTCATAATGCAAAATTCCATTATGATGTCATAATGTAAAAATTCCATTATGATGTCATAATGCAACATTCCATTATGATGTCATAATGCAACATTCCATTATGATGTCATAAAGCAAAATTCCATTATGATGTCATAATGCGACATTCCATTATGATGTCATAATGCAAAATTCAATTATGATGTCATAATGTAACATTCCATTATGATGTCATAACGCAAAATTCCATTATGATGTCATAATGTAAAAATTTCATTATGATGTCATAATGCAAAAATCCATTATGATGTCATAATGTAACATCCCATTATGATGTCATAATGCAAAATTCCATTATGATGTCATAATGTAAAATTCCATTATGATGTCATAATGCAAAATTCCATTATGATGTCACAATGCAAAATTCCATTAGGATGTCATAATGTAAAATTCCATTATGATGTCATAATGTAACATTCCATTATGATGTCATAATGCAAAATTCCATTATGAGGTCAAAATGTAAAATTCCATTATGATGTCATAATGCAAAATTCCATTATGATGTCATAATGTAACATTCCATTATGATGTCATAATGCAAAATTCCATTATGATGTCATAATGCAAAATTCCATTATGATGTCATAATGTAAAAATTCCATTATGATGTCATAATGCAACATTCCATTATGATGTCACAATGCAAAATTCCATTATGATGTCATAATGCAACATTCCATTATGATGTCATAATGCAACATTCCATTATGATGTCATAATGCAAAATTCCATTATGATGTCATAATGCAACATTCCATTATGATGTCATAATGCAAAATTCCATTATGATGTCATAATGTAACATTCCATTATGATGTCATAATGCAAAATTCCATTGTGATGTCATAATGTAAAAATTCCATTATGATGTCATAATGCAACATTCCATTATGATGTCATAATGCAACATTCCATTATGATGTCATAATGCAACATTCCATTATGATGTCATAATGCAAAATTCCATTATGATGTCATAATGCAAAATTCCATTATGATGTCATAATGCAACATTCCATTATGATGTCATAATGCAAAATTCCATTATGATGTCATAATGTAAAAATTCCATTATGATGTCATAATGCAACATTCCATTATGATGTCATAATGCAAAATTCCATTATGATGTCATAATGTAAAAATTCCATTATGATGTCATAATGCAAAATTCCATTATGATGTCATAATGTAAAAATTCCATTATGATGTCATAATGCAAAATGCCATTATGATGTCATAATGTAAAAATTGAATTATGATGTCATAATGCAACATTCCATTATGATGTCATAATGTAACATTCCATTATGATGTCATAATGCAAAATTCAATTATGATGTCATAATGTAAAAATTCCATTATGATGTCATACTGCAACATTCCATTATGATGTCATAATGTAACATTCCATTATGATGTCATAATGCAAAATTCCATTATGATGTCATAATGCAAAATTCCATTATGATGTCATAAAGTAAAAATTCCATTATGATGTCATAATGCAACATTCCATTATGATGTCATAATGCAAAATTCCATTATGATGTCATAATGTAACATTCCATTATGATGTCATAATGCAAAATTCCATTATGATGTCATAATGTAACATTCCATTATGATGCTATAATGCAAAATTCCATTATGATGTCATAATGGAAAATTCCATTATGATGTCATAATGCAAAATTCTATTATGATGTCATAATGCAAAACTCCATTATGATGTCATAATGCAAAATTCCATTATGATGTCATAATGTAACATTCCATTATGATGTCATAATGCAAAAGTCCATTATGATGTCATAATGCAACATTCCATTATGATGTCATAATGCAAAATTCCATTATGATGTCATAATGCAACATTCCATTATGATGTCATAATGCAAAATTCCATTATGATGTCATAATGTAACATTCCATTATGATGTCATAATGCAAAATTCCATTATGATGTCATAATGCAACATTCCATTATGATGTCATAATGTAAAAATTCCATTATGATGTCATAATGTAAAAATTCCATTATGATGTCATTATGCAAAATTCCATTATGATGTCATAATGCAAAATTCCATTATGATGTCATAATGCCAAATTCCATTATGATGTCATAATGCCAAATTCCATTATGATGTCATAATGCAACATTCCATTATGATGTCATAATGCAAAATTCCATTATGATGTCATAATGTAAAAATTCCATTATGATGTCATAATGCAACATTCCATTATGATGTCATAATGCAACATTCCATTATGATGTCATAATGCAACATTCCATTATGATGTCATAATGCAACATTCCATTATGATGTCATAATGTAACATTCCATTATGATGTCATAATGCAAAATTCCATTATGATGTCATAATGTAACATTCCATTATGATGTCATAATGCAAAATTCCATTATGATGTCATAATGCAACATTCCATTATGATGTCATAATGTAAAAATTCCATTATGATGTCATAATGCAACATTCCATTATGATGTCATAATGCAAAATTCCATTATGATGTCATAATGCAACATTCCATTATGATGTCATAATGCAACATTCCATTATGATGTCATAATGCAAAATTCCATTATGATGTCATAATGTAACATTCCATTATGATGTCATAATGCAAAATTCCATTGTGATGTCATAATGTAAAAATTCCATTATGATGTCATAATGCAACATTCCATTATGATGTCATAATGCAACATTCCATTATGATGTCATAATTCAACATTCCATTATGATGTCATAATGCAAAATTCCATTACGATGTCATAATGTAACATTCCATTATGATGTCATAATGCAACATTCCATTATGATGTCATAATGCAAAATTCCATTATGATGTTATAATGCAACATTCCATTATGAAGTCATAAAATAACATTCCATTATGATGTCATAATGCAAAATTCCATTATGATGTCATAATGTAAAAATTCTATTATGATGTCATAATGCAACATTCCATTATGATGTCATAATGCAAAATTCCATTATGATGTCATAATGCAACATTCCATTATGATGTCATAATGTAACATTCCATTATGATGTCATAATGCAAAATTCCATTATGATGTCATAAAGTAAAAATTCCATTATGATGTCATAATGTAAAAATTCTATTATGATGTCATAATGCAAAATTCCATTATGATGTCATAATGCAAAATTCCATTATGATGTCATAATGCAAAATTCCATTATGATGTCATAATGCAACATTCCATTATGATGTCATAATGCAAAATTCCATTATGATGTCATAATGTAAAAATTCCATTATGATGTCATAATGTAACATTCCATTATGATGTCATAATGCAACATTCCATTATGATGTCATAATGCAACATTCCATTATGATGTCATAATGTAACATTCCATTATGATGTCATAATGTAACATTCCATTATGATGTCATAATGCAAAATTCCATTGTGATGTCATAATGCAAAATTCCATTATGATGTCATAATGTAAAATTCCATTATGATGTCATAATGCAACATTCCATTATGATGTCATAATGCAACATTCCATTATGATGTCATAATGTAACATTCCATTATGATGTCATAATGCAAAATTCCATTATGATGTCATAATGTAAAAATTCCATTATGATGTCATAATGCAACATTCCATTATGATGTCATAATGCAACATTCCATTATGATGTCATAATGTAAAAAATCCATTATGATGTCATAATGCAACATTCCATTATGATGTCATAAAGCAAAATTCCATTATGATGTCATAAAGTAAAAATTCCATTATGATGTCATAATGCAACATTCCATTATGATGTCATAATGCAAAATTCCATTATGATGTCATAATGCAACATTCCATTATGATGTCATAATGCAAAATTCCATTATGATGTCATAATGTAACATTCCATTATGATGTCATAATGCAAAATTCCATTATGATGTCATAATGTAAAAATTCCATTATGATGTCATAATGCAACATTCCATTATGATGTCATAATGCAACATTCCATTATGATGTCATAATGTAAAAAATCCATTATGATGTCATAATGCAACATTCCATTATGATGTCATAATGCAACATTCCATTATGATGTCATAAAGCAAAATTCCATTATGATGTCATAAAGTAAAAATTCCATTATGATGTCATAATGCAACATTCCATTATGATGTCATAATGCAAAATTCCATTATGATGTCATAATGCAACATTCCATTATGATGTCATAATGCAAAATTCAATTATGATGTCATAATGTAACATTCCATTATGATGTCATAATGCAAAATTCCATTATGTCATAATGTAAAAATTCCATTATGATGTCATAATGCAAAATTCCATTATGATGTCATAATGCAACATTCCATTATGATGTCATAATGCAAAATTCCATTATGATGTCATAATGCAACATTCCATTATGATGTCATAATGCAAAATTCCATTATGATGTCATAATGCCAAATTCCATTATGATGTCATAATGCAACATTCCATTATGATGTCATAATGCAAAATTCCATTATGATGTCATAATGTAAAAATTCCATTATGATGTCATAATGCAACATTCCATTATGATGTCATAATGCAAAATTCCATTATGATGTCATAATGTAAAAATTCCATTATGATGTCATAATGCAAAATTCCATTATGATGTCATAATGTAAAAATTCCATTATGATGTCATAATGCAAAATGCCATTATGATGTCATAATGTAAAAATTGAATTATGATGTCATAATGCAACATTCCATTATGATGTCATAATGTAACATTCCATTATGATGTCATAATGCAAAATTCAATTATGATGTCATAATGTAAAAATTCCATTATGATGTCATACTGCAACATTCCATTATGATGTCATAATGTAACATTCCATTATGATGTCATAATGCAAAATTCCATTATGATGTCATAATGCAAAATTCCATTATGATGTCATAAAGTAAAAATTCCATTATGATGTCATAATGCAACATTCCATTATGATGTCATAATGCAAAATTCCATTATGATGTCATAATGTAACATTCCATTATGATGTCATAATGCAAAATTCCATTATGATGTCATAATGTAACATTCCATTATGATGCCATAATGCAAAATTCCATTATGATGTCATAATGGAAAATTCCATTATGATGTCATAATGCAAAATTCTATTATGATGTCATAATGCAAAACTCCATTATGATGTCATAATGCAAAATTCCATTATGATGTCATAATGTAACATTCCATTATGATGTCATAATGCAAAAGTCCATTATGATGTCATAATGCAACATTCCATTATGATGTCATAATGCAAAATTCCATTATGATGTCATAATGCAAAATTCCATTATGATGTCATAATGCAACATTCCATTATGATGTCATAATGCAAAATTCCATTATGATGTCATAATGTAACATTCCATTATGATGTCATAATGCAAAATTCCATTATGATGTCATAATGTAAAAATTCCATTATGATGTCATTATGCAAAATTCCATTATGATGTCATTATGCAAAATTCCATTATGATGTCATAATGCCAAATTCCATTATGATGTCATAATGCCAAATTCCATTATGATGTCATAATGCAACATTCCATTATGATGTCATAATGCAAAATTCCATTATGATGTCATAATGTAAAAATTCCATTATGATGTCATAATGCAACATTCCATTATGATGTCATAATGCAACATTCCATTATGATGTCATAATGCAACATTCCATTATGATGTCATAATGTAACATTCCATTATGATGTCATAATGCAAAATTCCATTATGATGTCATAATGTAACATTCCATTATGATGTCATAATGCAAAATTCCATTATGATGTCATAATGCAACATTCCATTATGATGTCATAATGTAAAAATTCCATTATGATGTCATAATGCAACATTCCATTATGATGTCATAATGCAAAATTCCATTATGATGTCATAATGCAACATTCCATTATGATGTCATAATGCAACATTCCATTATGATGTCATAATGCAAAATTCCATTATGATGTCATAATGTAACATTCCATTATGATGTCATAATGCAAAATTCCATTGTGATGTCATAATGTAAAAATTCCATTATGATGTCATAATGCAACATTCCATTATGATGTCATAATGCAACATTCCATTATGATGTCATAATTCAACATTCCATTATGATGTCATAATGCAAAATTCCATTACGATGTCATAATGTAACATTCCATTATGATGTCATAATGCAACATTCCATTATGATGTCATAATGCAAAATTCCATTATGATGTTATAATGCAACATTCCATTATGAAGTCATAAAATAACATTCCATTATGATGTCATAATGCAAAATTCCATTATGATGTCATAATGTAAAAATTCTATTATGATGTCATAATGCAAAATTCCATTATGATGTCATAATACAAAATTCCATTATGATGTCATAATGTAACATTCCATTATGATGTCATAATGCAACATTCCATTATGATGTCATAATGTAACATTCCATTATGATGTCATAATGCAAAATTCCATTATGATGTCATAATGTAAAAATTCCATTATGATGTCATAATGCAAAATTCCATTATGATGTCATAATGCAACATTCCATTATGATGTCATAATGTAACATTCCATTATGATGTCATAATGCAAAATTCCATTATGATGTCATAAAGTAAAAATTCCATTATGATGTCATAATGTAAAAATTCTATTATGATGTCATAATGCAAAATTCCATTATGATGTCATAATGCAAAATTCCATTATGATGTCATAATGCAAAATTCCATTATGATGTCATAATGCAACATTCCATTATGATGTCATAATGCAAAATTCCATTATGATGTCATAATGTAAAAATTCCATTATGATGTCATAATGTAACATTCCATTATGATGTCATAATGCAACATTCCATTATGATGTCATAATGCAACATTCCATTATGATGTCATAATGTAACATTCCATTATGATGTCATAATGTAACATTCCATTATGATGTCATAATGCAAAATTCCATTGTGATGTCATAATGCAAAATTCCATTATGATGTCATAATGTAAAATTCCATTATGATGTCATAATGCAACATTCCATTATGATGTCATAATGCAACATTCCATTATGATGTCATAATGTAACATTCCATTATGATGTCATAATGCAAAATTCCATTATGATGTCATAATGTAAAAATTCCATTATGATGTCATAATGCAACATTCCATTATGATGTCATAATGTAAAAAATCCATTATGATGTCATAATGCAACATTCCATTATGATGTCATAATGCAACATTCCATTATGATGTCATAAAGCAAAATTCCATTATGATGTCATAAAGTAAAAATTCCATTATGATGTCATAATGCAACATTCCATTATGATGTCATAATGCAAAATTCCATTATGATGTCATAATGCAACATTCCATTATGATGTCATAATGCAAAATTCAATTATGATGTCATAATGTAACATTCCATTATGATGTCATAATGCAAAATTCCATTATGTCATAATGTAAAAATTCCATTATGATGTCATAATGCAAAATTCCATTATGATGTCATAATGCAACATTCCATTATGATGTCATAATGCAAAATTCCATTATGATGTCATAATGCAACATTCCATTATGATGTCATAATGCAAAATTCCATTATGATGTCATAATGTAAAAATTCCATTATGATGTCATAATGCAACATTCCATTATGATGTCATAATGCAACATTCCATTATGATGTCATAAAGCAAAATTCCATTATGATGTCATAATGCGACATTCCATTATGATGTCATAATGCAAAATTCAATTATGATGTCATAATGTAACATTCCATTATGATGTCATAATGCAAAATTCCATTATGATGTCATAATGCAAAATTCCATTATGATGTCATAATGTAAAAATTCCATTATGATGTCATAATGTAACATTCCATTATGATGTCATAATGCAACATTCCATTATGATGTCATAATGCAACATTCCATTATGATGTCATAATGCAACATTCCATTATGATGTCATAATGCAAAATTCCATTATGATGTCATAATGCAACATTCCATTATGATGTCATAATGCAAAATTCCATTATGATGTCATAATGTAACATTCCATTATGATGTCATAATGCAAAATTCCATTGTGATGTCATAATGTAAAAATTCCATTATGATGTCATAATGCAACATTCCATTATGATGTCATAATGCAACATTCCATTATGATGTCATAATGCAACTTACCATTATGATGTCATAATGCAAAATTCCATTATGATGTCATAATGCCAAATTCCATTATGATGTCATAATGTAACATTCCATTATGATGTCATAATGCAAAATTCCATTATGATGTCATAATGTAAAAATTCCATTATGATGTCATAATGCAACATTCCATTATGATGTCATAATGCAACATTCCATTATGATGTCATAATGTAAAAATTCCATTATGATGTCATAATGCAACATTCCATTATGATGTCATAATGCAACATTCCATTATGATGTCATAATGCAACATTCCATTATGATGTCATAATGCAAAATTCCATTATGATGTCATAATGCAAAATTCCATTATGATGTCATAATGCAACATTCCATTATGATGTCATAATGCAAAATTCCATTATGATGTCATAATGTAAAAATTCCATTATGATGTCATAATGCAACATTCCATTATGACATAATGGAATTTTTACATTATGACATCATAATGTAACATTCCATTATGATGTCATAATGCAACATTCCATTATGATGTCATAAAGTAAAAATTCCATTATGATGTCATAATGTAAAAATTCTATTATGATGTCATAATGCAAAATTCCATTATGATGTCATAATTCAACATTCCATTATGATGTCATAATGTAAAAATTCCATTATGATGTCATAATGCAACATTCCATTATGATGTCATAATGTAAAAATTCCATTATGATGTCATAATGCAACATTCCATTATGATGTCATAATGCAAAATTCCATTATGATGTCATAATGTAAAAATTCCATTATGATGTCATAATGCAACATTCCATTATGATGTCATAAAGTAAAAATTCCATTATGATGTCATAATGTAAAAATTCTATTATGATGTCATAATGCAAAATTCCATTATGATGTCATAATGCAACATTCCATTATTATGTCATAATGCAAAATTCCATTATGATGTCATAATGCAAAATTCCATTATGATGTCATAATGTAAAAATTCCATTATGATGTCATAATGCAACATTCCATTATGATGTCATAATGTAAAAATTCCATTATGATGTCATAATGCAACATTCCATTATGATGTCATAATGCAAAATTCCATTATGATGTCATAATGCCAAATTCCATTATGATGTCATAATGCAACATTCCATTATGATGTCATAATGCCAAATTCCATTATGATGTCATAATGCAACATTCCATTATGATGTCATAATGCAAAATTCCATTATGATGTCATAATGTAAAAATTCCATTATGATGTCATAATGCAACATTCCATTATGACATAATGGAATTTTTACATTATGACATCATAATGTAACATTCCATTATGATGTCATAATGCAAAATTCCATTATGATGTCATAAAGTAAAAATTCCATTATGATGTCATAATGTAAAAATTCTATTATGATGTCATAATGCAAAATTCCATTATGATGTCATAATGCAACATTCCATTATGATGTCATAATGTAAAAATTCCATTATGATGTCATAATGCAACATTCCATTATGATGTCATAATGTAAAAATTCCATTATGATGTCATAATGCAAAATTCCATTATGATGTCATAATGCAAAATTCCATTATGATGTCATAATGTAAAAATTCCATTATGATGTCATAATGCAAAATTCCATTATGATGTCATAAAGTAAAAATTCCATTATGATGTCATAATGTAAAAATTCTATTATGATGTCATAATGCAAAATTCCATTATGATGTCATAATGCAAAATTCCATTATGATGTCATAAAGTAAAAATTCCATTATGATGTCATAATGTAAAAATTCTATTATGATGTCATAATGCAAAATTCCATTATGATGTCATAATGTAACATTCCATTATGATGTCATAATGCAAAATTCCATTATGATGTCATAATGCAACATTCCATTATGATGTCATAATGTAAAAATTCCATTATGATGTCATAATGCAACATTCCATTATGATGTCACAATGCAAAATTCCATTATGATGTCATAATGCAACATTCCATTATGATGTCATAATGCAACATTCCATTATGATGTCATAATGCAAAATTCCATTATGATGTCATAATGCAACATTCCATTATGATGTCATAATGCAAAATTCCATTATGATGTCATAATGTAACATTCCATTATGATGTCATAATGCAAAATTCCATTGTGATGTCATAATGTAAAAATTCCATTATGATGTCATAATGCAACATTCCATTATGATGTCATAATGCAACATTCCATTATGATGTCATAATGCAACATTCCATTATGATGTCATAATGCAAAATTCCATTATGATGTCATAATGCCAAATTCCATTATGATGTCATAATGCAACATTCCATTATGATGTCATAATGCAAAATTCCATTATGATGTCATAATGTAAAAATTCCATTATGATGTCATAATGCAACATTCCATTATGATGTCATAATGCAAAATTCCATTATGATGTCATAATGTAAAAATTCCATTATGATGTCATAATGCAAAATTCCATTATGATGTCATAATGTAAAAATTCCATTATGATGTCATAATGCAAAATGCCATTATGATGTCATAATGTAAAAATTCCATTATGATGTCATACTGCAACATTCCATTATGATGTCATAATGTAACATTCCATTATGATGTCATAATGCAAAATTCCATTATGATGTCATAATGCAAAATTCCATTATGATGTCATAAAGTAAAAATTCCATTATGATGTCATAATGCAACATTCCATTATGATGTCATAATGCAAAATTCCATTATGATGTCATAATGTAACATTCCATTATGATGTCATAATGCAAAATTCCATTATGATGTCATAATGTAACATTCCATTATGATGCTATAATGCAAAATTCCATTATGATGTCATAATGGAAAATTCCATTATGATGTCATAATGCAAAATTCTATTATGATGTCATAATGCAAAACTCCATTATGATGTCATAATGCAAAATTCCATTATGATGTCATAATGTAACATTCCATTATGATGTCATAATGCAAAATTCCATTATGATGTCATAATGCAACATTCCATTATGATGTCATAATGTAAAAATTCCATTATGATGTCATAATGCAACATTCCATTATGATGTCACAATGCAAAATTCCATTATGATGTCATAATGCAACATTCCATTATGATGTCATAATGCAACATTCCATTATGATGTCATAATGCAAAATTCCATTATGATGTCATAATGCAACATTCCATTATGATGTCATAATGCAAAATTCCATTATGATGTCATAATGTAACATTCCATTATGATGTCATAATGCAAAATTCCATTGTGATGTCATAATGTAAAAATTCCATTATGATGTCATAATGCAACATTCCATTATGATGTCATAATGCAACATTCCATTATGATGTCATAATGCAACATTCCATTATGATGTCATAATGCAAAATTCCATTATGATGTCATAATGCCAAATTCCATTATGATGTCATAATGCAACATTCCATTATGATGTCATAATGCAAAATTCCATTATGATGTCATAATGTAAAAATTCCATTATGATGTCATAATGCAACATTCCATTATGATGTCATAATGCAAAATTCCATTATGATGTCATAATGTAAAAATTCCATTATGATGTCATAATGCAAAATTCCATTATGATGTCATAATGTAAAAATTCCATTATGATGTCATAATGCAAAATGCCATTATGATGTCATAATGTAAAAATTCCATTATGATGTCATACTGCAACATTCCATTATGATGTCATAATGTAACATTCCATTATGATGTCATAATGCAAAATTCCATTATGATGTCATAATGCAAAATTCCATTATGATGTCATAAAGTAAAAATTCCATTATGATGTCATAATGCAACATTCCATTATGATGTCATAATGCAAAATTCCATTATGATGTCATAATGTAACATTCCATTATGATGTCATAATGCAAAATTCCATTATGATGTCATAATGTAACATTCCATTATGATGCTATAATGCAAAATTCCATTATGATGTCATAATGGAAAATTCCATTATGATGTCATAATGCAAAATTCTATTATGATGTCATAATGCAAAACTCCATTATGATGTCATAATGCAAAATTCCATTATGATGTCATAATGTAACATTCCATTATGATGTCATAATGCAAAAGTCCATTATGATGTCATAATGCAACATTCCATTATGATGTCATAATGCAAAATTCCATTATGATGTCATAATGCAACATTCCATTATGATGTCATAATGCAAAATTCCATTATGATGTCATAATGTAACATTCCATTATGATGTCATAATGCAAAATTCCATTATGATGTCATAATGTAAAAATTCCATTATGATGTCATTATGCAAAATTCCATTATGATGTCATAATGCAAAATTCCATTATGATGTCATAATGCCAAATTCCATTATGATGTCATAATGCCAAATTCCATTATGATGTCATAATGCAACATTCCATTATGATGTCATAATGCAAAATTCCATTATGATGTCATAATGTAAAAATTCCATTATGATGTCATAATGCAACATTCCATTATGATGTCATAATGCAACATTCCATTATGATGTCATAATGCAACATTCCATTATGATGTCATAATGCAACATTCCATTATGATGTCATAATGTAACATTCCATTATGATGTCATAATGCAAAATTCCATTATGATGTCATAATGTAACATTCCATTATGATGTCATAATGCAAAATTCCATTATGATGTCATAATGCAACATTCCATTATGATGTCATAATGTAAAAATTCCATTATGATGTCATAATGCAACATTCCATTATGATGTCATAATGCAAAATTCCATTATGATGTCATAATGCAACATTCCATTATGATGTCATAATGCAACATTCCATTATGATGTCATAATGCAAAATTCCATTATGATGTCATAATGTAACATTCCATTATGATGTCATAATGCAAAATTCCATTGTGATGTCATAATGTAAAAATTCCATTATGATGTCATAATGCAACATTCCATTATGATGTCATAATGCAACATTCCATTATGATGTCATAATTCAACATTCCATTATGATGTCATAATGCAAAATTCCATTACGATGTCATAATGTAACATTCCATTATGATGTCATAATGCAACATTCCATTATGATGTCATAATGCAAAATTCCATTATGATGTTATAATGCAACATTCCATTATGAAGTCATAAAATAACATTCCATTATGATGTCATAATGCAAAATTCCATTATGATGTCATAATGTAAAAATTCTATTATGATGTCATAATGCAAAATTCCATTATGATGTCATAATGCAAAATTCCATTATGATGTCATAATGCAACATTCCATTATGATGTCATAATGTAACATTCCATTATGATGTCATAATGCAAAATTCCATTATGATGTCATAAAGTAAAAATTCCATTATGATGTCATAATGTAAAAATTCTATTATGATGTCATAATGCAAAATTCCATTATGATGTCATAATGCAAAATTCCATTATGATGTCATAATGCAAAATTCCATTATGATGTCATAATGCAACATTCCATTATGATGTCATAATGCAAAATTCCATTATGATGTCATAATGTAAAAATTCCATTATGATGTCATAATGTAACATTCCATTATGATGTCATAATGCAACATTCCATTATGATGTCATAATGCAACATTCCATTATGATGTCATAATGTAACATTCCATTATGATGTCATAATGCAAAATTCCATTGTGATGTCATAATGCAAAATTCCATTATGATGTCATAATGTAACATTCCATTATGATGTCATAATGCAACATTCCATTATGATGTCATAATGCAACATTCCATTATGATGTCATAATGTAACATTCCATTATGATGTCATAATGCAAAATTCCATTATGATGTCATAATGTAAAAATTCCATTATGATGTCATAATGCAACATTCCATTATGATGTCATAATGCAACATTCCATTATGATGTCATAATGTAAAAAATCCATTATGATGTCATAATGCAACATTCCATTATGATGTCATAATGCAACATTCCATTATGATGTCATAAAGCAAAATTCCATTATGATGTCATAAAGTAAAAATTCCATTATGATGTCATAATGCAACATTCCATTATGATGTCATAATGCAAAATTCCATTATGATGTCATAATGCAACATTCCATTATGATGTCATAATGCAAAATTCCATTATGATGTCATAATGTAACATTCCATTATGATGTCATAATGCAAAATTCCATTATGATGTCATAATGTAAAAATTCCATTATGATGTCATAATGCAACATTCCATTATGATGTCATAATGCAACATTCCATTATGATGTCATAATGTAAAAAATCCATTATGATGTCATAATGCAACATTCCATTATGATGTCATAATGCAACATTCCATTATGATGTCATAAAGCAAAATTCCATTATGATGTCATAAAGTAAAAATTCCATTATGATGTCATAATGCAACATTCTATTATGATGTCATAATGCAAAATTCCATTATGATGTCATAATGCAACATTCCATTATGATGTCATAATGCAAAATTCAATTATGATGTCATAATGTAACATTCCATTATGATGTCATAATGCAAAATTCCATTATGTCATAATGTAAAAATTCCATTATGATGTCATAATGCAAAATTCCATTATGATGTCATAATGCAACATTCCATTATGATGTCATAATGCAAAATTCCATTATGATGTCATAATGCAACATTCCATTATGATGTCATAATGCAAAATTCCATTATGATGTCATAATGCCAAATTCCATTATGATGTCATAATGCAACATTCCATTATGATGTCATAATGCAAAATTCCATTATGATGTCATAATGTAAAAATTCCATTATGATGTCATAATGCAACATTCCATTATGATGTCATAATGCAAAATTCCATTATGATGTCATAATGTAAAAATTCCATTATGATGTCATAATGCAAAATTCCATTATGATGTCATAATGTAAAAATTCCATTATGATGTCATAATGCAAAATGCCATTATGATGTCATAATGTAAAAATTGAATTATGATGTCATAATGCAACATTCCATTATGATGTCATAATGTAACATTCCATTATGATGTCATAATGCAAAATTCAATTATGATGTCATAATGTAAAAATTCCATTATGATGTCATACTGCAACATTCCATTATGATGTCATAATGTAACATTCCATTATGATGTCATAATGCAAAATTCCATTATGATGTCATAATGCAAAATTCCATTATGATGTCATAAAGTAAAAATTCCATTATGATGTCATAATGCAACATTCCATTATGATGTCATAATGCAAAATTCCATTATGATGTCATAATGTAACATTCCATTATGATGTCATAATGCAAAATTCCATTATGATGTCATAATGTAACATTCCATTATGATGCCATAATGCAAAATTCCATTATGATGTCATAATGGAAAATTCCATTATGATGTCATAATGCAAAATTCTATTATGATGTCATAATGCAAAACTCCATTATGATGTCATAATGCAAAATTCCATTATGATGTCATAATGTAACATTCCATTATGATGTCATAATGCAAAAGTCCATTATGATGTCATAATGCAACATTCCATTATGATGTCATAATGCAAAATTCCATTATGATGTCATAATGCAACATTCCATTATGATGTCATAATGCAAAATTCCATTATGATGTCATAATGTAACATTCCATTATGATGTCATAATGCAAAATTCCATTATGATGTCATAATGTAAAAATTCCATTATGATGTCATTATGCAAAATTCCATTATGATGTCATAATGCAAAATTCCATTATGATGTCATAATGCCAAATTCCATTATGATGTCATAATGCCAAATTCCATTATGATGTCATAATGCAACATTCCATTATGATGTCATAATGCAAAATTCCATTATGATGTCATAATGTAAAAATTCCATTATGATGTCATAATGCAACATTCCATTATGATGTCATAATGCAACATTCCATTATGATGTCATAATGCAACATTCCATTATGATGTCATAATGTAACATTCCATTATGATGTCATAATGCAAAATTCCATTATGATGTCATAATGCAAAATTCCATTATGATGTCATAATGCAACATTCCATTATGATGTCATAATGTAAAAATTCCATTATGATGTCATAATGCAACATTCCATTATGATGTCATAATGCAAAATTCCATTATGATGTCATAATGCAACATTCCATTATGATGTCATAATGCAACATTCCATTATGATGTCATAATGCAAAATTCCATTATGATGTCATAATGTAACATTCCATTATGATGTCATAATGCAAAATTCCATTGTGATGTCATAATGTAAAAATTCCATTATGATGTCATAATGCAACATTCCATTATGATGTCATAATGCAACATTCCATTATGATGTCATAATTCAACATTCCATTATGATGTCATAATGCAAAATTCCATTACGATGTCATAATGTAACATTCCATTATGATGTCATAATGCAACATTCCATTATGATGTCATAATGCAAAATTCCATTATGATGTTATAATGCAACATTCCATTATGAAGTCATAAAATAACATTCCATTATGATGTCATAATGCAAAATTC
This sequence comes from Eleutherodactylus coqui, assembly GCF_035609145.1. NCBI lineage: Eukaryota > Metazoa > Chordata > Amphibia > Anura > Eleutherodactylidae > Eleutherodactylus > Eleutherodactylus coqui. Next base: position 1,288,217 of record NW_027102475.1, on the reverse strand, counting down.
CATTATGATGTCATAATGTAAAAATTCTATTATGATGTCATAATGCAAAATTCCATTATGATGTCATAATACAAAATTCCATTATGATGTCATAATGTAACATTCCATTATGATGTCATAATGCAACATTCCATTATGATGTCATAATGTAACATTCCATTATGATGTCATAATGCAAAATTCCATTATGATGTCATAATGTAAAAATTCCATTATGATGTCATAATGCAAAATTCCATTATGATGTCATAATGCAACATTCCATTATGATGTCATAATGTAACATTCCATTATGATGTCATAATGCAAAATTCCATTATGATGTCATAAAGTAAAAATTCCATTATGATGTCATAATGTAAAAATTCTATTATGATGTCATAATGCAAAATTCCATTATGATGTCATAATGCAAAATTCCATTATGATGTCATAATGCAAAATTCCATTATGATGTCATAATGCAACATTCCATTATGATGTCATAATGCAAAATTCCATTATGATGTCATAATGTAAAAATTCCATTATGATGTCATAATGTAACATTCCATTATGATGTCATAATGCAACATTCCATTATGATGTCATAATGCAACATTCCATTATGATGTCATAATGTAACATTCCATTATGATGTCATAATGTAACATTCCATTATGATGTCATAATGCAAAATTCCATTATGATGTCATAATGTAAAATTCCATTATGATGTCATAATGCAACATTCCATTATGATGTCATAATGCAACATTCCATTATGATGTCATAATGTAACATTCCATTATGATGTCATAATGCAAAATTCCATTATGATGTCATAATGTAAAAATTCCATTATGATGTCATAATGCAACATTCCATTATGATGTCATAATGCAACATTCCATTATGATGTCATAATGTAAAAAATCCATTATGATGTCATAATGCAACATTCCATTATGATGTCATAATGCAACATTCCATTATGATGTCATAAAGCAAAATTCCATTATGATGTCATAAAGTAAAAATTCCATTATGATGTCATAATGCAACATTCCATTATGATGTCATAATGCAAAATTCCATTATGATGTCATAATGCAACATTCCATTATGATGTCATAATGCAAAATTCAATTATGATGTCATAATGTAACATTCCATTATGATGTCATAATGCAAAATTCCATTATGTCATAATGTAAAAATTCCATTATGATGTCATAATGCAAAATTCCATTATGATGTCATAATGCAACATTCCATTATGATGTCATAATGCAAAATTCCATTATGATGTCATAATGCAACATTCCATTATGATGTCATAATGCAAAATTCCATTATGATGTCATAATGTAAAAATTCCATTATGATGTCATAATGCAACATTCCATTATGATGTCATAATGCAACATTCCATTATGATGTCATAAAGCAAAATTCCATTATGATGTCATAATGCGACATTCCATTATGATGTCATAATGCAAAATTCAATTATGATGTCATAATGTAACATTCCATTATGATGTCATAATGCAAAATTCCATTATGATGTCATAATGCAAAATTCCATTATGATGTCATAATGTAAAAATTCCATTATGATGTCATAATGCAACATTCCATTATGATGTCATAATGCAACATTCCATTATGATGTCATAATGCAACATTCCATTATGATGTCATAATGCAAAATTCCATTATGATGTCATAATGCAACATTCCATTATGATGTCATAATGCAAAATTCCATTATGATGTCATAATGTAACATTCCATTATGATGTCATAATGCAAAATTCCATTGTGATGTCATAATGTAAAAATTCCATTATGATGTCATAATGCAACATTCCATTATGATGTCATAATGCAACATTCCATTATGATGTCATAATGCAACTTACCATTATGATGTCATAATGCAAAATTCCATTATGATGTCATAATGCCAAATTCCATTATGATGTCATAATGTAACATTCCATTATGATGTCATAATGCAAAATTCCATTATGATGTCATAATGTAAAAATTCCATTATGATGTCATAATGCAACATTCCATTATGATGTCATAATGCAACATTCCATTATGATGTCATAATGTAAAAATTCCATTATGATGTCATAATGCAACATTCCATTATGATGTCATAATGCAACATTCCATTATGATGTCATAATGCAACATTCCATTATGATGTCATAATGCAAAATTCCATTATGATGTCATAATGCAAAATTCCATTATGATGTCATAATGCAACATTCCATTATGATGTCATAATGCAAAATTCCATTATGATGTCATAATGTAAAAATTCCATTATGATGTCATAATGCAACATTCCATTATGACATAATGGAATTTTTACATTATGACATCATAATGTAACATTCCATTATGATGTCATAATGCAACATTCCATTATGATGTCATAAAGTAAAAATTCCATTATGATGTCATAATGTAAAAATTCTATTATGATGTCATAATGCAAAATTCCATTATGATGTCATAATTCAACATTCCATTATGATGTCATAATGTAAAAATTCCATTATGATGTCATAATGCAACATTCCATTATGATGTCATAATGTAAAAATTCCATTATGATGTCATAATGCAACATTCCATTATGATGTCATAATGCAAAATTCCATTATGATGTCATAATGTAAAAATTCCATTATGATGTCATAATGCAACATTCCATTATGATGTCATAAAGTAAAAATTCCATTATGATGTCATAATGTAAAAATTCTATTATGATGTCATAATGCAAAATTCCATTATGATGTCATAATGCAACATTCCATTATTATGTCATAATGCAAAATTCCATTATGATGTCATAATGCAAAATTCCATTATGATCTCATAATGTAAAAATTCCATTATGATGTCATAATGCAACATTCCATTATGATGTCATAATGTAAAAATTCCATTATGATGTCATAATGCAACATTCCATTATGATGTCATAATGCAAAATTCCATTATGATGTCATAATGCCAAATTCCATTATGATGTCATAATGCAACATTCCATTATGATGTCATAATGCCAAATTCCATTATGATATCATAATGCAACATTCCATTATGATGTCATAATGCAAAATTCCATTATGATGTCATAATGTAAAAATTCCATTATGATGTCATAATGCAACATTCCATTATGACATAATGGAATTTTTACATTATGACATCATAATGTAACATTCCATTATGATGTCATAATGCAAAATTCCATTATGATGTCATAAAGTAAAAATTCCATTATGATGTCATAATGTAAAAATTCTATTATGATGTCATAATGCAAAATTCCATTATGATGTCATAATGCAACATTCCATTATGATGTCATAATGTAAAAATTCCATTATGATGTCATAATGCAACATTCCATTATGATGTCATAATGTAAAAATTCCATTATGATGTCATAATGCAAAATTCCATTATGATGTCATAATGCAAAATTCCATTATGATGTCATAATGTAAAAATTCCATTATGATGTCATAATGCAAAATTCCATTATGATGTCATAAAGTAAAAATTCCATTATGATGTCATAATGTAAAAATTCTATTATGATGTCATAATGCAAAATTCCATTATGATGTCATAATGCAAAATTCCATTATGATGTCATAAAGTAAAAATTCCATTATGATGTCATAATGTAAAAATTCTATTATGATGTCATAATGCAAAATTCCATTATGATGTCATAATGTAACATTCCATTATGATGTCATAATGCAAAATTCCATTATGATGTCATAATGCAACATTCCATTATGATGTCATAATGTAAAAATTCCATTATGATGTCATAATGCAACATTCCATTATGATGTCATAATGCAAAATTCCATTATGATGTCATAATGCAACATTCCATTATGATGTCATAATGCAACATTCCATTATGATGTCATAATGCAAAATTCCATTATGATGTCATAATGTAACATTCCATTATGATGTCATAATGCAAAATTCCATTGTGATGTCATAATGTAAAAATTCCATTATGATGTCATAATGCAACATTCCAATAAGATGTCATAATGCAACATTCCATTATGATGTCATAATTCAACATTCCATTATGATGTCATAATGCAAAATTCCATTACGATGTCATAATGTAACATTCCATTATGATGTCATAATGCAACATTCCATTATGATGTCATAATGCAAAATTCCATTATGATGTCATAATGCAAAATTCCATTATGATGTCATAATGCAACATTCCATTATGATGTCATAATGCAAAATTCCATTATGATGTCATAATGTAAAAATTCCATTATGATGTCATAATGCAACATTCCATTATGACATAATGGAATTTTTACATTATGACATCATAATGTAACATTCCATTATGATGTCATAATGCAACATTCCATTATGATGTCATAAAGTAAAAATTCCATTATGATGTCATAATGTAAAAATTCTATTATGATGTCATAATGCAAAATTCCATTATGATGTCATAATTCAACATTCCATTATGATGTCATAATGTAAAAATTCCATTATGATGTCATAATGCAACATTCCATTATGATGTCATAATGTAAAAATTCCATTATGATGTCATAATGCAACATTCCATTATGATGTCATAATGCAAAATTCCATTATGATGTCATAATGTAAAAATTCCATTATGATGTCATAATGCAACATTCCATTATGATGTCATAAAGTAAAAATTCCATTATGATGTCATAATGTAAAAATTCTATTATGATGTCATAATGCAAAATTCCATTATGATGTCATAATGCAACATTCCATTATGATGTCATAATGCAAAATTCCATTATGATGTCATAATGCAAAATTCCATTATGATGTCATAATGTAAAAATTCCATTATGATGTCATAATGCAACATTCCATTATGATGTCATAATGTAAAAATTCCATTATGATGTCATAATGCAACATTCCATTATGATGTCATAATGCAAAATTCCATTATGATGTCATAATGCCAAATTCCATTATGATGTCATAATGCAACATTCCATTATGATGTCATAATGTAAAAATTCCATTATGATGTCATAATGCAACATTCCATTATGATGTCATAATGCCAAATTCCATTATGATGTCATAATGCAACATTCCATTATGATGTCATAATGCAAAATTCCATTATGATGTCATAATGTAAAAATTCCATTATGATGTCATAATGCAACATTCCATTATGACATAATGGAATTTTTACATTATGACATCATAATGTAACATTCCATTATGATGTCATAATGCAAAATTCCATTATGATGTCATAAAGTAAAAATTCCATTATGATGTCATAATGTAAAAATTCTATTATGATGTCATAATGCAAAATTCCATTATGATGTCATAATGCAACATTCCATTATGATGTCATAATGTAAAAATTCCATTATGATGTCATAATGCAACATTCCATTATGATGTCATAATGTAAAAATTCCATTATGATGTCATAATGCAAAATTCCATTATGATGTCATAATGCAAAATTCCATTATGATGTCATAATGTAAAAATTCCATTATGATGTCATAATGCAAAATTCCATTATGATGTCATAAAGTAAAAATTCCATTATGATGTCATAATGTAAAAATTCTATTATGATGTCATAATGCAAAATTCCATTATGATGTCATAATGCAAAATTCCATTATGATGTCATAAAGTAAAAATTCCATTATGATGTCATAATGTAAAAATTCTATTATGATGTCATAATGCAAAATTCCATTATGATGTCATAATGCAACATTCCATTATGATGTCATAATGTAAAAATTCCATTATGATGTCATAATGCAACATTCCATTATGATGTCATAATGCCAAATTCCATTATGATGTCATAATGCAACATTCCATTATGATGTCATAATGCAAAATTCCATTATGATGTCATAATGTAAAAATTCCATTATGATGTCATAATGCAACATTCCATTATGATGTCATAATGCAAAATTCCATTATGATGTCATAATGTAAAAATTCCATTATGATGTCATAATGCAACATTCCATTATGATGTCATAAAGTAAAAATTCTATTATGATGTCATAATGCAAAATTCCATTATGATGTCATAATGCAACATTCCATTATGATGTCATAATGTAAAAATTCCGTTATGATGTCATAATGCAACATTCCATTATGATGTCATAATGTAAAAATTCCATTATGATGTTATAATGCAACATTCCATTATGATGTCATAATGCAACATTCCATTATGATGTCATAATGCAAAATTCCATTATGATGTCATAATGCAACATTCCATTATGATGTCATAATGTAAAAATTCCATTATGATGTCATATAGCAACATTCCATTATGATGTCATAATGCAAAATTCCATTATGATGTCATAATGCAAAATTCCATTATGATGTCATAATGTAAAAATTCCATTATGATGTCATAATGCAAAATTCCATTATGATGTCATAATGCAAAATTCCATTATGATGTCATAATGCAACATTCCATTATGATGTCATAAAGTAAAAATTCCATTATGATGTCATAATGTAAAAATTCTATTATGATGTCATAATGCAAAATTCCATTATGATGTCATAATGCAACATTCCATTATGATGTCATAATGTAAAAATTCCATTATGATGTCATAATGCAACATTCCATTATGATATCATAATGTAAAAATTCCATTATGATGTCATAATGCAACATTCCATTATGATGTCATAATGCAAAATTCCATTATGATGTCATAATGTAAAAATTCCATTATGATGTCATAATGCAACATTCCATTATGATGTCATAAAGTAAAAATTCCATTATGATGTCATAATGTAAAAATTCTATTATGATGTCATAATGCAAAATTCCATTATGATGTCATAATGCAACATTCCATTATGATGTCATAATGCAAAATTCCATTATGATGTCATAATGCAAAATTCCATTATGATGTCATAATGTAAAAATTCCATTATGATGTCATAATGCAACATTCCATTATGATGTCATAATGTAAAAATTCCATTATGATGTCATAATGCAACATTCCATTATGATGTCATAATGCAAAATTCCATTATGATGTCATAATGCCAATTTCCATTATGATGTCATAATGCAACATTCCATTATGATGTCATAATGCAACATTCCATTATGATGTCATAATGTAAAAATTCCATTATGATGTCATAATGCAACATTCCATTATGATGTCATAATGCCAAATTCCATTATGATGTCATAATGCCAAATTCCATTATGATGTCATAATGCAACATTCCATTATGATGTCATAATGCAAAATTCCATTATGATGTCATAATGTAAAAATTCCATTATGATGTCATAATGCAACATTCCATTATGACATAATGGAATTTTTACATTATGACATCATAATGTAACATTCCATTATGATGTCATAATGCAAAATTCCATTATGATGTCATAAAGTAAAAATTCCATTATGATGTCATAATGTAAAAATTCTATTATGATGTCATAATGCAAAATTCCATTATGATGTCATAATGCAACATTCCATTATGATGTCATAATGTAAAAATTCCATTATGATGTCATAATGCAACATTCCATTATGATGTCATAATGTAAAAATTCCATTATGATGTCATAATGCCAAATTCCATTATGATGTCATAATGCAACATTCCATTATGATGTCATAATGCAAAATTCCATTATGATGTCATAATGTAAAAATTCCATTATGATGTCATAATGCCAAATTCCATTATGATGTCATAATGCAACATTCCATTATGATGTCATAATGCAAAATTCCATTATGATGTCATAATGTAAAAATTCCATTATGATGTCATAATGCAACATTCCATTATGACATAATGGAATTTTTACATTATGACATCATAATGTAACATTCCATTATGATGTCATAATGCAACATTCCATTATGATGTCATAATGCAACATTCCATTATGATGTCATAATGCAAAATTCCATTATGATGTCATAATGCAACATTCCATTATGATGTCATAATGCAAAATTCCATTATGATGTCATAATGCAACATTCCATTATGATGTCATAATGCAACATTCCATTATGATGTCATAATGCAAAATTCCATTATGATGTCATAATGCAACATTCCATTATGATGTCATAATGTAACATTCCATTATGATGTCATAATGCAAAGTTCCATTATGATGTCATAATGTAAAAATTCCATTATGATGTCATAATGCAACATTCCATTATGATGTCATAATGCAAAATTCCATTATGATGTCATAATGTAACATTCCATTATGATGTCATAATGCAAAGTTCCATTATGATGTCATAATGTAAAAATTCCATTATGATGTCATAATGCAAAATTCCATTATGATGTCATAATGCAAAGTTCCATTATGATGTCATAATGTAAAAATTCCATTATGATGTCATAATGCAAAATTCCATTATGATGTCATAATGCAACATTCCATTATGATGTCATAATGCAAAATTCCATTATGATGTCATAATGCAACATTCCATTATGATGTCATAATGTAAAAATTCCATTATGATGTCATAATGCAACATTCCATTATGATGTCATAATGCAAAATTCCATTATGATGTCATAATGTAACATTCCATAATGATGTCATAATGCAAAATTCCATTTTGATGTCATAATGAAAAATTCCATTATGATGTCATAATGCAACATTCCATTATGATGTCATAATGCAACATTCCATTATGATGTCATAATGTAAAAATTCCATTATGATGTTATAATGCAACATTCCATTATGATGTCATAATGCAACATTCCATTATGATGTCATAATGCAAAATTCCATTATGACGTCATAATGCAACATTCCATTATGATGTCATAATGCAAAATTCCATTATGATGTCATAATGTAACATTCCATTATGATGTCATAATGCAAAGTTCCATTATGATGTCATAATGTAAAAATTCCATTATGATGTCATAATGTAAAAATTCCATTATGATGTCATAATGCAACATTCCATTATGATGTCATAATGCAAAATTCCATTATGATGTCATAATGCCAAATTCCATTATGATGTCATAATGCAACATTCCATTATGATGTCATAATGCAAAATTCCATTATGATGTCATAATGTAAAAATTCCATTATGATGTCATAATGCAACATTCCATTATGATGTCATAATGCAAAATTCCATTATGATGTCATAATGCCAAATTCCATTATGATGTCATAATGCAAAATTCCATTATGATGTCATAATGCAACATTCCATTATGATGTCATAAAGTAAAAATTCCATTATGATGTCATAATGTAAAAATTCTATTATGATGTCATAATGCAAAATTCCATTATGATGTCATAATGCAACATTCCATTATGATGTCATAATGTAAAAATTCCATTATGATGTCATAATGCAACATTCCATTATGATATCATAATGTAAAAATTCCATTATGATGTCATAATGCAACATTCCATTATGATGTCATAATGCAAAATTCCATTATGATGTCATAATGTAAAAATTCCATTATGATGTCATAATGCAACATTCCATTATGATGTCATAAAGTAAAAATTCCATTATGATGTCATAATGTAAAAATTCTATTATGATGTCATAATGCAAAATTCCATTATGATGTCATAATGCAACATTCCATTATGATGTCATAATGCAAAATTCCATTATGATGTCATAATGCAAAATTCCATTATGATGTCATAATGTAAAAATTCCATTATGATGTCATAATGCAACATTCCATTATGATGTCATAATGTAAAAATTCCATTATGATGTCATAATGCAACATTCCATTATGATGTCATAATGCAAAATTCCATTATGATGTCATAATGCAACATTCCATTATGATGTCATAATGTAAAAATTCCATTATGATGTCATAATGCAACATTCCATTATGATGTCATAATGCCAAATTCCATTATGATGTCATAATGCCAAATTCCATTATGATGTCATAATGCAACATTCCATTATGATGTCATAATGCAAAATTCCATTATGATGTCATAATGTAAAAATTCCATTATGATGTCATAATGCAAAATTCCATTATGATGTCATAAAGTAAAAATTCCATTATGATGTCATAATGTAAAAATTCTATTATGATGTCATAATGCAAAATTCCATTATGATGTCATAATGCAACATTCCATTATGATGTCATAATGTAAAAATTCCATTATGATGTCATAATGCAACATTCCATTATGATGTCATAATGTAAAAATTCCATTATGATGTCATAATGCCAAATTCCATTATGATGTCATAATGCAACATTCCATTATGATGTCATAATGCAAAATTCCATTATGATGTCATAATGTAAAAATTCCATTATGATGTCATAATGCAACATTCCATTATGACATAATGGAATTTTTACATTATGACATCATAATGTAACATTCCATTATGATGTCATAATGCAACATTCCATTATGATGTCATAATGCAACATTCCATTATGATGTCATAATGCAAAATTCCATTATGATGTCATAATGCAACATTCCATTATGATGTCATAATGCAAAATTCCATTATGATGTCATAATGCAAAATTCCATTATGATGTCATAATGCAACATTCCATTATGATGTCATAATGCAAAATTCCATTATGATGTCATAATGCAACATTCCATTATGATGTCATAATGTAACATTCCATTATGATGTCATAATGCAAAGTTCCATTATGATGTCATAATGTAAAAATTCCATTATGATGTCATAATGCAACATTCCATTATGATGTCATAATGCAAAATTCCATTATGATGTCATAATGTAACATTCCATTATGATGTCATAATGCAAAGTTCCATTATGATGTCATAATGTAAAAATTCCATTATGATGTCATAATGCAAAATTCCATTATGATGTCATAATGCAAAGTTCCATTATGATGTCATAATGTAAAAATTCCATTATGATGTCATAATGCAAAATTCCATTATGATGTCATAATGCAACATTCCATTATGATGTCATAATGCAACATTCCATTATGATGTCATAATGCAAAATTCCATTATGATGTCATAATGCAACATTCCATTATGATGTCATAATGTAAAAATTCCATTATGATGTCATAATGCAACATTCCATTATGATGTCATAATGCAACATTCCATTATGATGTCATAAAGCAAAATTCCATTATGATGTCATAAAGTAAAAATTCCATTATGATGTCATAATGCAACATTCCATTATGATGTCATAATGCAAAATTCCATTATGATGTCATAATGCAACATTCCATTATGATGTCATAATGCAAAATTCAATTATGATGTCATAATGTAACATTCCATTATGATGTCATAATGCAAAATTCCATTATGTCATAATGTAAAAATTCCATTATGATGTCATAATGCAAAATTCCATTATGATGTCATAATGCAACATTCCATTATGATGTCATAATGCAAAATTCCATTATGATGTCATAATGCAACATTCCATTATGATGTCATAATGCAAAATTCCATTATGATGTCATAATGTAAAAATTCCATTATGATGTCATAATGCAACATTCCATTATGATGTCATAATGCAACATTCCATTATGATGTCATAAAGCAAAATTCCATTATGATGTCATAATGCGACATTCCATTATGATGTCATAATGCAAAATTCAATTATGATGTCATAATGTAACATTCCATTATGATGTCATAATGCAAAATTCCATTATGATGTCATAATGTAAAAATTCCATTATGATGTCATAATGTAAAAATTCCATTATGATGTCATAATGTAACATTCCATTATGATGTCATAATGCAACATTCCATTATGATGTCATAATGCAACATTCCATTATGATGTCATAATGCAACATTCCATTATGATGTCATAATGCAAAATTCCATTATGATGTCATAATGCAACATTCCATTATGATGTCATAATGCAAAATTCCATTATGATGTCATAATGTAACATTCCATTATGATGTCATAATGCAAAATTCCATTGTGATGTCATAATGTAAAAATTCCATTATGATGTCATAATGCAACATTCCATTATGATGTCATAATGCAACATTCCATTATGATGTCATAATGCAACTTACCATTATGATGTCATAATGCAAAATTCCATTATGATGTCATAATGCCAAATTCCATTATGATGTCATAATGTAACATTCCATTATGATGTCATAATGCAAAATTCCATTATGATGTCATAATGTAAAAATTCCATTATGATGTCATAATGCAACATTCCATTATGATGTCATAATGCAACATTCCATTATGATGTCATAATGTAAAAATTCCATTATGATGTCATAATGCAACATTCCATTATGATGTCATAATGCAACATTCCATTATGATGTCATAATGCAACATTCCATTATGATGTCATAATGCAAAATTCCATTATGATGTCATAATGCAAAATTCCATTATGATGTCATAATGCAACATTCCATTATGATGTCATAATGCAAAATTCCATTATGATGTCATAATGTAAAAATTCCATTATGATGTCATAATGCAACATTCCATTATGACATAATGGAATTTTTACATTATGACATCATAATGTAACATTCCATTATGATGTCATAATGCAACATTCCATTATGATGTCATAAAGTAAAAATTCCATTATGATGTCATAATGTAAAAATTCTATTATGATGTCATAATGCAAAATTCCATTATGATGTCATAATTCAACATTCCATTATGATGTCATAATGTAAAAATTCCATTATGATGTCATAATGCAACATTCCATTATGATGTCATAATGTAAAAATTCCATTATGATGTCATAATGCAACATTCCATTATGATGTCATAATGCAAAATTCCATTATGATGTCATAATGTAAAAATTCCATTATGATGTCATAATGCAACATTCCATTATGATGTCATAAAGTAAAAATTCCATTATGATGTCATAATGTAAAAATTCTATTATGATGTCATAATGCAAAATTCCATTATGATGTCATAATGCAACATTCCATTATTATGTCATAATGCAAAATTCCATTATGATGTCATAATGCAAAATTCCATTATGATGTCATAATGTAAAAATTCCATTATGATGTCATAATGCAACATTCCATTATGATGTCATAATGTAAAAATTCCATTATGATGTCATAATGCAACATTCCATTATGATGTCATAATGCAAAATTCCATTATGATGTCATAATGCCAAATTCCATTATGATGTCATAATGCAACATTCCATTATGATGTCATAATGTAAAAATTCCATTATGATGTCATAATGCAACATTCCATTATGATGTCATAATGCCAAATTCCATTATGATGTCATAATGCAACATTCCATTATGATGTCATAATGCAAAATTCCATTATGATGTCATAATGTAAAAATTCCATTATGATGTCATAATGCACAATTCCATTATGATGTCATAAAGTAAAAATTCCATTATGATGTCATAATGTAAAAATTCTATTATGATGTCATAATGCAAAATTCCATTATGATGTCATAATGCAACATTCCATTATGATGTCATAATGTAAAAATTCCATTATGATGTCATAATGCAACATTCCATTATGATGTCATAATGTAAAAATTCCATTATGATGTCATAATGCAAAATTCCATTATGATGTCATAATGCAAAATTCCATTATGATGTAATAATGTAAAAATTCCATTATGATGTCATAATGCACAATTCCATTATGATGTCATAAAGTAAAAATTCCATTATGATGTCATAATGTAAAAATTCTATTATGATGTCATAATGCAAAATTCCATTATGATGTCATAATGCAAAATTCCATTATGATGTCATAAAGTAAAAATTCCATTATGATGTCATAATGTAAAAATTCTATTATGATGTCATAATGCAAAATTCCATTATGATGTCATAATGTAACATTCCATTATGATGTCATAATGCAAAATTCCATTATGATGTCATAATGCAACATTCCATTATGATGTCATAATGTAAAAATTCCATTATGATGTCATAATGCAACATTCCATTATGATGTCATAATGCAAAATTCCATTATGATGTCATAATGCAACATTCCATTATGATGTCATAATGCAACATTCCATTATGATGTCATAATGCAAAATTCCATTATGATGTCATAATGTAACATTCCATTATGATGTCATAATGCAAAATTCCATTGTGATGTCATAATGTAAAAATTCCATTATGATGTCATAATGCAACATTCCAATAAGATGTCATAATGCAACATTCCATTATGATGTCATAATTCAACATTCCATTATGATGTCATAATGCAAAATTCCATTACGATGTCATAATGTAACATTCCATTATGATGTCATAATGCAACATTCCATTATGATGTCATAATGCAAAATTCCATTATGATGTCATAATGCAAAATTCCATTATGATGTCATAATGCAACATTCCATTATGATGTCATAATGCAAAATTCCATTATGATGTCATAATGTAAAAATTCCATTATGATGTCATAATGCAACATTCCATTATGACATAATGGAATTTTTACATTATGACATCATAATGTAACATTCCATTATGATGTCATAATGCAACATTCCATTATGATGTCATAAAGTAAAAATTCCATTATGATGTCATAATGTAAAAATTCTATTATGATGTCATAATGCAAAATTCCATTATGATGTCATAATTCAACATTCCATTATGATGTCATAATGTAAAAATTCCATTATGATGTCATAATGCAACATTCCATTATGATGTCATAATGTAAAAATTCCATTATGATGTCATAATGCAACATTCCATTATGATGTCATAATGCAAAATTCCATTATGATGTCATAATGTAAAAATTCCATTATGATGTCATAATGCAACATTCCATTATGATGTCATAAAGTAAAAATTCCATTATGATGTCATAATGTAAAAATTCTATTATGATGTCATAATGCAAAATTCCATTATGATGTCATAATGCAACATTCCATTATGATGTCATAATGCAAAATTCCATTATGATGTCATAATGCAAAATTCCATTATGATGTCATAATGTAAAAATTCCATTATGATGTCATAATGCAACATTCCATTATGATGTCATAATGTAAAAATTCCATTATGATGTCATAATGCAACATTCCATTATGATGTCATAATGCAAAATTCCATTATGATGTCATAATGCCAAATTCCATTATGATGTCATAATGCAACATTCCATTATGATGTCATAATGTAAAAATTCCATTATGATGTCATAATGCAACATTCCATTATGATGTCATAATGCCAAATTCCATTATGATGTCATAATGCAACATTCCATTATGATGTCATAATGCAAAATTCCATTATGATGTCATAATGTAAAAATTCCATTATGATGTCATAATGCAACATTCCATTATGACATAATGGAATTTTTACATTATGACATCATAATGTAACATTCCATTATGATGTCATAATGCAAAATTCCATTATGATGTCATAAAGTAAAAATTCCATTATGATGTCATAATGTAAAAATTCTATTATGATGTCATAATGCAAAATTCCATTATGATGTCATAATGCAACATTCCATTATGATGTCATAATGTAAAAATTCCATTATGATGTCATAATGCAACATTCCATTATGATGTCATAATGTAAAAATTCCATTATGATGTCATAATGCAAAATTCCATTATGATGTCATAATGCAAAATTCCATTATGATGTCATAATGTAAAAATTCCATTATGATGTCATAATGCAAAATTCCATTATGATGTCATAAAGTAAAAATTCCATTATGATGTCATAATGTAAAAATTCTATTATGATGTCATAATGCAAAATTCCATTATGATGTCATAATGCAAAATTCCATTATGATGTCATAAAGTAAAAATTCCATTATGATGTCATAATGTAAAAATTCTATTATGATGTCATAATGCAAAATTCCATTATGATGTCATAATGCAACATTCCATTATGATGTCATAATGTAAAAATTCCATTATGATGTCATAATGCAACATTCCATTATGATGTCATAATGCCAAATTCCATTATGATGTCATAATGCAACATTCCATTATGATGTCATAATGCAAAATTCCATTATGATGTCATAATGTAAAAATTCCATTATGATGTCATAATGCAACATTCCATTATGATGTCATAATGCAAAATTCCATTATGATGTCATAATGTAAAAATTCCATTATGATGTCATAATGCAACATTCCATTATGATGTCATAAAGTAAAAATTCTATTATGATGTCATAATGCAAAATTCCATTATGATGTCATAATGCAACATTCCATTATGATGTCATAATGTAAAAATTCCGTTATGATGTCATAATGCAACATTCCATTATGATGTCATAATGTAAAAATTCCATTATGATGTTATAATGCAACATTCCATTATGATGTCATAATGCAACATTCCATTATGATGTCATAATGCAAAATTCCATTATGATGTCATAATGCAACATTCCATTATGATGTCATAATGTAAAAATTCCATTATGATGTCATATAGCAACATTCCATTATGATGTCATAATGCAAAATTCCATTATGATGTCATAATGCAAAATTCCATTATGATGTCATAATGTAAAAATTCCATTATGATGTCATAATGCAAAA
This sequence comes from Eleutherodactylus coqui, assembly GCF_035609145.1. Lineage (NCBI taxonomy): Eukaryota > Metazoa > Chordata > Amphibia > Anura > Eleutherodactylidae > Eleutherodactylus > Eleutherodactylus coqui. Next base: position 1,271,358 of record NW_027102475.1, on the reverse strand, counting down.
TTCCATTATGATGTCATAATGCAAAATTCCATTATGATGTCATAATGCAACATTCCATTATGATGTCATAAAGTAAAAATTCCATTATGATGTCATAATGTAAAAATTCTATTATGATGTCATAATGCAAAATTCCATTATGATGTCATAATGCAACATTCCATTATGATGTCATAATGTAAAAATTCCATTATGATGTCATAATGCAACATTCCATTATGATATCATAATGTAAAAATTCCATTATGATGTCATAATGCAACATTCCATTATGATGTCATAATGCAAAATTCCATTATGATGTCATAATGTAAAAATTCCATTATGATGTCATAATGCAACATTCCATTATGATGTCATAAAGTAAAAATTCCATTATGATGTCATAATGTAAAAATTCTATTATGATGTCATAATGCAAAATTCCATTATGATGTCATAATGCAACATTCCATTATGATGTCATAATGCAAAATTCCATTATGATGTCATAATGCAAAATTCCATTATGATGTCATAATGTAAAAATTCCATTATGATGTCATAATGCAACATTCCATTATGATGTCATAATGTAAAAATTCCATTATGATGTCATAATGCAACATTCCATTATGATGTCATAATGCAAAATTCCATTATGATGTCATAATGCCAATTTCCATTATGATGTCATAATGCAACATTCCATTATGATGTCATAATGCAACATTCCATTATGATGTCATAATGTAAAAATTCCATTATGATGTCATAATGCAACATTCCATTATGATGTCATAATGCCAAATTCCATTATGATGTCATAATGCCAAATTCCATTATGATGTCATAATGCAACATTCCATTATGATGTCATAATGCAAAATTCCATTATGATGTCATAATGTAAAAATTCCATTATGATGTCATAATGCAACATTCCATTATGACATAATGGAATTTTTACATTATGACATCATAATGTAACATTCCATTATGATGTCATAATGCAAAATTCCATTATGATGTCATAAAGTAAAAATTCCATTATGATGTCATAATGTAAAAATTCTATTATGATGTCATAATGCAAAATTCCATTATGATGTCATAATGCAACATTCCATTATGATGTCATAATGTAAAAATTCCATTATGATGTCATAATGCAACATTCCATTATGATGTCATAATGTAAAAATTCCATTATGATGTCATAATGCCAAATTCCATTATGATGTCATAATGCAACATTCCATTATGATGTCATAATGCAAAATTCCATTATGATGTCATAATGCAAAAATTCCATTATGATGTCATAATGCAACATTCCATTATGACATAATGGAATTTTTACATTATGACATCATAATGTAACATTCCATTATGATGTCATAATGCAACATTCCATTATGATGTCATAATGCAACATTCCATTATGATGTCATAATGCAAAATTCCATTATGATGTCATAATGCAACATTCCATTATGATGTCATAATGCAAAATTCCATTATGATGTCATAATGCAAAATTCCATTATGATGTCATAATGCAACATTCCATTATGATGTCATAATGCAAAATTCCATTATGATGTCATAATGCAACATTCCATTATGATGTCATAATGCAACATTCCATTATGATGTCATAATGTAACATTCCATTATGATGTCATAATGCAAAGTTCCATTATGATGTCATAATGTAAAAATTCCATTATGATGTCATAATGCAACATTCCATTATGATGTCATAATGCAAAATTCCATTATGATGTCATAATGTAACATTCCATTATGATGTCATAATGCAAAGTTCCATTATGATGTCATAATGTAAAAATTCCATTATGATGTCATAATGCAAAATTCCATTATGATGTCATAATGCAAAGTTCCATTATGATGTCATAATGTAAAAATTCCATTATGATGTCATAATGCAAAATTCCATTATGATGTCATAATGCAACATTCCATTATGATGTCATAATGCAAAATTCCATTATGATGTCATAATGCAACATTCCATTATGATGTCATAATGTAAAAATTCCATTATGATGTCATAATGCAACATTCCATTATGATGTCATAATGCAAAATTCCATTATGATGTCATAATGTAACATTCCATAATGATGTCATAATGCAAAATTCCATTTTGATGTCATAATGAAAAATTCCATTATGATGTCATAATGCAACATTCCATTATGATGTCATAATGCAAAATTCCATTATGATGTCATAATGTAAAAATTCCATTATGATGTTATAATGCAACATTCCATTATGATGTCATAATGCAACATTCCATTATGATGTCATAATGCAAAATTCCATTATGACGTCATAATGCAACATTCCATTATGATGTCATAATGCAAAATTCCATTATGATGTCATAATGTAACATTCCATTATGATGTCATAATGCAAAGTTCCATTATGATGTCATAATGTAAAAATTCCATTATGATGTCATAATGTAAAAATTCCATTATGATGTCATAATGCAACATTCCATTATGATGTCATAATGCAAAATTCCATTATGATGTCATAATGCCAAATTCCATTATGATGTCATAATGCAACATTCCATTATGATGTCATAATGCAAAATTCCATTATGATGTCATAATGTAAAAATTCCATTATGATGTCATAATGCAACATTCCATTATGATGTCATAATGCAAAATTCCATTATGATGTCATAATGCCGAATTCCATTATGATGACATAATGCCAAATTCCATTATGATGTCATAATGCAAAATTCCATTATGATGTCATAATGCAAAATTCCATTATGATGTCATAATGTAAAAATTCCATTATGATGTCTTAATGCAACATTCCATTATGATGTCATAATGTAAAAATTCCATTATGATGTCATAATGCAACATTCCATTATGATGTCATAATGCAAAATTCCATTATGATGTCATAATGTAACATTCCATTATGATGTCATAATGCAAAGTTCCATTATGATGTCATAATGCAACATTCCATTATGATGTCATAATGCAAAATTCCATTATGATGTCATAATGCAACATTCCATTATGATGTCATAATGCAAAATTCCATTATGATGTCATAATGTAACATTCCATTATGATGTCATAATGCAAAGTTCCATTATGATGTCATAATGTAAAAATTCCATTATGATGTCATAATGTAAAAATTCCATTATGATGTCATAATGCAACATTCCATTATGACATAATGGAATTTTCACATTATGACATCATAATGTAACATTCCATTATGATGTCATAATGCAAAATTCCATTATGATGTCATAATGCAAAGTTCCATTATGATGTCATAATGTAAAAATTCCATTATGATGTCATAATGCAACATTCCATTATGATGTCATAATGCAACATTCCATTATGATGTCATAATGCAAAATTCCATTATGATGTCATAATGCAACATTCCATTATGATGTCATAATGCAAAATTCCATTATGATGTCATAATGCAAAATTCCATTATGATGTCATAATGTAAAAATGCCATTATGATGTCATAATGCAACATTCCATTATGATGTCATAATGCAAAATTCCATTATGATGTCATAATGTAACATTCCATTATGATGTCATAATGCAAAGTTCCATTATGATGTCATAATGTAAAAATTCCATTATGATGTCATAATGCAAAATTCCATTATGATGTCATAATGCAAAGTTCCATTATGATGTCATAATGTAAAAATTCCATTATGATGTCATAATGCAAAATTCCATTATGATGTCATAATGCAACATTCCATTATGATGTCATAATGCAAAATTCCATTATGATGTCATAATGCAACATTCCATTATGATGTCATAATGTAAAAATTCCATTATGATGTCATAATGCAACATTCCATTATGATGTCATAATGCAAAATTCCATTATGATGTCATAATGTAACATTCCATAATGATGTCATAATGCAAAATTCCATTTTGATGTCATAATGAAAAATTCCATTATGATGTCATAATGCAACATTCCATTATGATGTCATAATGCAACATTCCATTATGATGTCATAATGTAAAAATTCCATTATGATGTTATAATGCAACATTCCATTATGATGTCATAATGCAACATTCCATTATGATGTCATAATGCAAAATTCCATTATGACGTCATAATGCAACATTCCATTATGATGTCATAATGCAAAATTCCATTATGATGTCATAATGTAACATTCCATTATGATGTCATAATGCAAAGTTCCATTATGATGTCATAATGTAAAAATTCCATTATGATGTCATAATGTAAAAATTCCATTATGATGTCATAATGCAACATTCCATTATGATGTCATAATGCCAAATTCCATTATGATGTCATAATGCAACATTCCATTATGATGTCATAATGCAAAATTCCATTATGATGTCATAATGTAAAAATTCCATTATGATGTCATAATGCAACATTCCATTATGATGTCATAATGCAAAATTCCATTATGATGTCATAATGCCAAATTCCATTATGATGACATAATGCCAAATTCCATTATGATGACATAATGCCAAATTCCATTATGATGTCATAATGCAACTTTTTATTATGATGTCATAATGCAAAATTCCATTATGATGTCATAATGTAAAAATTCCATTATGATGTCATAATGCAAAATTCCATTATGATGTCATAATGCAACATTCCATTATGATGTCATAATGCAAAATTCCATTATGATGTCATAATGTAACATTCCATTATGATGTCATAATGCAAAATTCCATTATGATGTCATAATGCAAAGTTCCATTATGATGTCATAATGTAAAAATTCCATTATGATGTCATAATGCAACATTCCATTATGATGTCATAATGCAACATTCCATTATGATGTCATAATGCAAAATTCCATTATGATGTCATAATGCAACATTCCATTATGATGTCATAATGCAAAATTCCATTATGATGTCATAATGCAAAATTCCATTATGATGTCATAATGTAAAAATCCCATTATGATGTCATAATGCAACATTCCATTATGATGTCATAATGCAAAATTCCATTATGATGTCATAATGTAAAAATTCCATTATGATGTCATAATGTAAAAATTCCATTATGATGTCATAATGCAACATTCCATTATGACATAATGGAATTTTTACATTATGACATCATAATGTAACATTCCATTATGATGTCATAATGCAAAATTCCATTATGATGTCATAAAGTAAAAATTCCATTATGATGTCATAATGTAAAAATTCCATTAAGATGTCATAATGCAAAATTCCATTATGATGTCATAAAGTAAAAATTCCATTATGATGTCATAATGTAAAAATTCTATTATGATGTCATAATGCAAAATTCCATTATGATGTCATAATGCAAAATTCCATTATGATGTCATAATGTAAAAATTCCATTATGATGTCATAATGCAACATTCCATTATGATGTCATAATGTAAAAATTCCATTATGATGTCATAATGCAACATTCCATTATGATGTCATAATGCAAAATTCCATTATGATGTCATAATGCCAAATTCCATTATGATGTCATAATTCAACATTCCATTATGATGTCATAATGCAAAATTCCATTATGATGTCATAATGTAAAAATTCCATTATGATGTCATAATGCAACATTCCATTATGACATAATGGAATTTTTACATTATGACATCATAATGTAACATTCCCTTATGATGTCATAATGCAAAATTCCATTATGATGTCATAAAGTAAAAATTCCATTATGATGTCATAATGTAAAAATTCTATTATGATGTCATAATGCAAAATTCCATTATGATGTCATAATGCAAAATTCCATTATGATGTCATAATGCAACATTCCATTATGATGTCATAATGTAAAAAATCCATTATGATGTCATAATGCAACATTCCATTATGATGTCATAATGCAAAATTCCATTATGATGTCATAATGTAAAAATTCCATTATGATGTCATAATGCAAAATTCCATTATGATGTCATAAAGTAAAAATTCCATTATGATGTCATAATGCAAAATTCCATTATGATGTCATAAAGTAAAAATTCCATTATGATGTCATAATGCAACATTCCATTATGATGTCATAATGTAAAAATTCCATTATGATGTCATAATGCAACATTCCATTATGATGTCATAATGCAAAATTCCATTATGATGTCATAATGCCAAATTCCATTATGATGTCATAATGCAACATTCCATTATGATGTCATAATGCAAAATTCCATTATGATGTCATAATGCAAAATTCCATTATGATGTCATAATGCAACATTCCATTATGATGTCATAATGCAACATTCCATTATGACATAATGGAATTTTTACATTATGACATCATAATGTTACATTCCATTATGATGTCATAATGCAACATTCCATTATGATGTCATAAAGTAAAAATTCCATTATGATGTCATAATGTAAAAATTCTATTATGATGTCATAATGCAAAATTCCATTATGATGTCATAATTCAACATTCCATTATGATGTCATAATGTAAAAATTCCATTATGATGTCATAATGCAACATTCCATTATGATGTCATAATGTAAAAATTCCATTATGATGTCATAATGCAACATTCCATTATGATGTCATAATGCAAAATTCCATTATGATGTCATAATGTAAAAATTCCATTATGATGTCATAATGCAACATTCCATTATGATGTCATAAAGTAAAAATTCCATTATGATGTCATAATGTAAAAATTCTATTATGATGTCATAATGCAAAATTCCATTATGATGTCATAATGCAACATTCCATTATGATGTCATAATGCAAAATTCCATTATGATGTCATAATGCAAAATTCCATTATGATGTCATAATGTAAAAATTCCATTATGATGTCATAATGCAACATTCCATTATGATGTCATAATGTAAAAATTCCATTATGATGTCATAATGCAACATTCCATTATGATGTCATAATGCAAAATTCCATTATGATGTCATAATGCCAAATTCCATTATGATGTCATAATGCAACATTCCATTATGATGTCATAATGTAAAAATTCCATTATGATGTCATAATGCAACATTCCATTATGATGTCATAATGCCAAATTCCATTATGATGTCATAATGCCAAATTCCATTATGATGTCATAATGCAACATTCCATTATGATGTCATAATGCAAAATTCCATTATGATGTCATAATGTAAAAATTCCATTATGATGTCATAATGCAACATTCCATTATGACATAATGGAATTTTTACATTATGACATCATAATGTAACATTCCATTATGATGTCATAATGCAAAATTCCATTATGATGTCATAAAGTAAAAATTCCATTATGATGTCATAATGTAAAAATTCTATTATGATGTCATAATGCAAAATTCCATTATGATGTCATAATGCAACATTCCATTATGATGTCATAATGTAAAAATTCCATTATGATGTCATAATGCAACATTCCATTATGATGTCATAATGTAAAAATTCCATTATGATGTCATAATGCAAAATTCCATTATGATGTCATAATGCAAAATTCCATTATGATGTCATAATGTAAAAATTCCATTATGATGTCATAATGCAAAATTCCATTATGATGTCATAAAGTAAAAATTCCATTATGATGTCATAATGTAAAAATTCTATTATGATGTCATAATGCAAAATTCCATTATGATGTCATAATGCAAAATTCCATTATGATGTCATAAAGTAAAAATTCCATTATGATGTCATAATGTAAAAATTCTATTATGATGTCATAATGCAAAATTCCATTATGATGTCATAATGCAACATTCCATTATGATGTCATAATGTAAAAATTCCATTATGATGTCATAATGCAACATTCCATTATGATGTCATAATGCCAAATTCCATTATGATGTCATAATGCAACATTCCATTATGATGTCATAATGCAAAATTCCATTATGATGTCATAATGTAAAAATTCCATTATGATGTCATAATGCAACATTCCATTATGATGTCATAATGCAAAATTCCATTATGATGTCATAATGTAAAAATTCCATTATGATGTCATAATGCAACATTCCATTATGATGTCATAAAGTAAAAATTCCATTATGATGTCATAATGTAAAAATTCTATTATGATGTCATAATGCAAAATTCCATTATGATGTCATAATGCAACATTCCATTATGATGTCATAATGTAAAAATTCCATTATGATGTCATAATGCAACATTCCATTATGATGTCATAATGTAAAAATTCCATTATGATGTTATAATGCAACATTCCATTATGATGTCATAATGCAACATTCCATTATGATGTCATAATGCAAAATTCCATTATGATGTCATAATGCAACATTCCATTATGATGTCATAATGTAAAAATTCCATTATGATGTCATATAGCAACATTCCATTATGATGTCATAATGCAAAATTCCATTATGATGTCATAATGCAAAATTCCATTATGATGTCATAATGTAAAAATTCCATTATGATGTCTTAATGCAAAATTCCATTATGATGTCATAATGCAAAATTCCATTATGATGTCATAATGCAACATTCCATTATGATGTCATAAAGTAAAAATTCCATTATGATGTCATAATGTAAAAATTCTATTATGATGTCATAATGCAAAATTCCATTATGATGTCATAATGCAACATTCCATTATGATGTCATAATGTAAAAATTCCATTATGATGTCATAATGCAACATTCCATTATGATATCATAATGTAAAAATTCCATTATGATGTCATAATGCAACATTCCATTATGATGTCATAATGCAAAATTCCATTATGATGTCATAATGTAAAAATTCCATTATGATGTCATAATGCAACATTCCATTATGATGTCATAAAGTAAAAATTCCATTATGATGTCATAATGTAAAAATTCTATTATGATGTCATAATGCAAAATTCCATTATGATGTCATAATGCAACATTCCATTATGATGTCATAATGCAAAATTCCATTATGATGTCATAATGCAAAATTCCATTATGATGTCATAATGTAAAAATTCCATTATGATGTCATAATGCAACATTCCATTATGATGTCATAATGTAAAAATTCCATTATGATGTCATTATGCAACATTCCATTATGATGTCATAATGCAAAATTCCATTATGATGTCATAATGCCAATTTCCATTATGATGTCATAATGCAACATTCCATTATGATGTCATAATGCAACATTCCATTATGATGTCATAATGTAAAAATTCCATTATGATGTCATAATGCAACATTCCATTATGATGTCATAATGCCAAATTCCATTATGATGTCATAATGCCAAATTCCATTATGATGTCATAATGCAACATTCCATTATGATGTCATAATGCAAAATTCCATTATGATGTCATAATGTAAAAATTCCATTATGATGTCATAATGCAACATTCCATTATGACATAATGGAATTTTTACATTATGACATCATAATGTAACATTCCATTATGATGTCATAATGCAAAATTCCATTATGATGTCATAAAGTAAAAATTCCATTATGATGTCATAATTTAAAAATTCTATTATGATGTCATAATGCAAAATTCCATTATGATGTCATAATGCAACATTCCATTATGATGTCATAATGTAAAAATTCCATTATGATGTCATAATGCAACATTCCATTATGATGTCATAATGTAAAAATTCCATTATGATGTCATAATGCAAAATTCCATTATGATGTCATAATGCAAAATTCCATTATGATGTCATAATGTAAAAATTCCATTATGATGTCATAATGCAAAATTCCATTATGATATCATAAAGTAAAAATTCCATTATGATGTCATAATGTAAAAATTCTATTATGATGTCATAATGCAAAATTCCATTATGATGTCATAATGCAACATTCCATTATGATGTCATAATGTAAAAATTCCATTATGATGTCATAATGCAACATTCCATTATGATGTCATAATGTAAAAATTCCATTATGATGTCATAATGCCAAATTCCATTATGATGTCATAATGCAACATTCCATTATGATGTCATAATGCAAAATTCCATTATGATGTCATAATGTAAAAATTCCATTATGCTGTCATAATGCAACATTCCATTATGACATAATGGAATTTTTACATTATGACATCATAATGTAACATTCCATTATGATGTCATAATGCAACATTCCATTATGATGTCATAATGCAACATTCCATTATGATGTCATAATGCAAAATTCCATTATGATGTCATAATGCAAAATTCCATTATGATGTCATAATGCAACATTCCATTATGATGTCATAATGCAAAATTCCATTATGATGTCATAATGTAAAAATTCCATTATGATGTCATAATGCAACATTCCATTATGATGTCATAATGCAAAATTCCATTATGATGTCATAATGCCAAATTCCATTATGATGTCATAATGCAACATTCCATTATGATGTCATAATGCAAAATTCCATTATGATGTCATAATGTAAAAATTCCATTATGATGTCATAATGCAACATTCCATTATGATGTCATAATGCAAAATTCCATTATGATGTCATAATGCCAAATTCCATTATGATGTCATAATGCCAAATTCCATTATGATGTCATAATGCAACATTCCATTATGATGTCATAATGCAAAATTCCATTATGATGTCATAATGTAAAAATTCCATTATGATGTCATAATGCAAAATTCCATTATGATGTCATAATGCAACATTCCATTATGATGTCATAATGCAAAATTCCATTATGATGTCATAATGTAACATTCCATTATGATGTCATAATGCAAAATTCCATTATGATGTCATAATGCAAAATTCCATTATGATGTCATAATGTAAAAATTCCATTATGATGTCATAATGCAACATTCCATTATGATGTCATAATGTAAAAATTCCATTATGATGTTATAATGCAACATTCCATTATGATGTCATAATGCAACATTCCATTATGATGTCATAATGCAAAATTCCATTATGATGTCATAATGCAACATTCCATTATGATGTCATAATGCAAAATTCCATTATGATGTCATAATGTAACATTCCATTATGATGTCATAATGCAAAGTTCCATTATGATGTCATAATGTAAAAATTCCATTATGATGTCATAATGTAAAAATTCCATTATGATGTCATAATGCAACATTCCATTATGACATAATGGAATTTTTACATAATGACATCATAATGTAACATTCCATTATGATGCCATAATGCAACATTCCATTATGATGTCATAAAGTAAAAATTCCATTATGATGTCATAATGTAAAAATTCTATTATGATGTCATAATGCAAAATTCCATTATGATGTCATAATTCAACATTCCATTATGATGTCATAATGTAAAAATTCCATTATGATGTCATAATGCAACATTCCATTATGATGTCATAATTCAACATTCCATTATGATGTCATAATGTAAAAATTCCATTATGATGTCATAATGCAACATTCCATTATGATGTCATAATGCAAAATTCCATTATGATGTCATAATGTAAAAATTCCATTATGATGTCATAATGCAATATTCCATTATGATGTCATAAAGTAAAAATTCCATTATGATGTCATAATGTAAAAATTCTATTATGATGTCATAATGCAAAATTCCATTATGATGTCATAATGCAGCATTCCATTATGATGTCATAATGTAAAAATTCCATTATGATGTCATAATGCAACATTCCATTATGATGTCATAATGCAAAATTCCATTATGATGTCATAATGCCAAATTCCATTATGATGTCATAATGCAACATTCCATTATGATGTCATAATGTAAAAATTCCATTATGATGTCATAATGCAACATTCCATTATGATGTCATAATGCCAAATTCCATTATGATGTCATAATGCCAAATTCCATTATGATGTCATAATGCAACATTCCATTATGATGTCATAATGCAAAATTCCATTATGATGTCATAATGTAAAAATTCCATTATGATGTCATAATGCAACATTCCATTATGACATAATGGAATTTTTACATTATGACATCATAATGTAACATTCCATTATGATGTCATAATGCAAAATTCCATTATGATGTCATAAAGTAAAAATTCCATTATGATGTCATAATGTGAAAATTCTATTATGATGTCATAATGCAAAATTCCATTATGATGTCATAATGCAACATTCCATTATGATGTCATAATGTAAAAATTCCATTATGATGTCATAATGCAACATTCCATTATGATGTCATAATGTAAAATTTCCATTATGATGTCATAATGCAAAATTCCATTATGATGTCATAATGCAAAATTCCATTATGATGTCATAATGTAAAAATTCCATTATGATGTCATAATGCAAAATTCCATTATGATGTCATAAAGTAAAAATTCCATTATGATGTCATAATGTAAAAATTCTATTATGATGTCATAATGCAAAATTCCATTATGATGTCATAATGCAACATTCCATTATGATGTCATAATGTAAAAATTCCATTATGATGTCATAATGCAACATTCCATTATGATGTCATAATGCCAAATTCCATTATGATGTCATAATGCAACATTCCATTATGATGTCATAATGCAAAATTCCATTATGATGTCATAATGTAAAAATTCCATTATGATGTCATAATGCAACATTCCATTATGATGTCATAATGCAAAATTCCATTATGATGTCATAATGTAAAAATTCCATTATGATGTCATAATGCAACATTCCATTATGATGTCATAAAGTAAAAATTCCATTATGATGTCATAATGTAAAAATTCTATTATGATGTCATAATGCAAAATTCCATTATGATGTCATAATGCAACATTCCATTATGATGTCATAATGTAAAAATTCCATTATGATGTCATAATGCAACATTCCATTATGATGTCATAATGCAACATTCCATTATGATGTCATAATGTAAAAATTCCATTATGATGTTATAATGCAACATTCCATTATGATGTCATAATGCAACATTCCATTATGATGTCATAATGCAAAATTCCATTATGATGTCATAATGCAACATTCCATTATGATGTCATAATGTAAAAATTCCATTATGATGTCATATAGCAACATTCCATTATGATGTCATAATGCAAAATTCCATTATGATGTCATAATGCAAAATTCCATTATGATGTCATAATGTAAAAATTCCATTATGATGTCATAATGCAAAATTCCATTATGATGTCATAATGCAAAATTCCATTATGATGTCATAATGCAACATTCCATTATGATGTCATAAAGTAAAAATTCCATTATGATGTCATAATGTAAAAATTCTATTATGATGTCATAATGCAAAATTCCATTATGATGTCATAATGCAACATTCCATTATGATGTCATAATGTAAAAATTCCATTATGATGTCATAATGCAACATTCCATTATGATATCATAATGTAAAAATTCCATTATGATGTCATAATGCAACATTCCATTATGATGTCATAATGCAAAATTCCATTATGATGTCATAATGTAAAAATTCCATTATGATGTCATAATGCAACATTCCATTATGATGTCATAAAGTAAAAATTCCATTATGATGTCATAATGTAAAAATTCTATTATGATGTCATAATGCAAAATTCCATTATGATGTCATAATGCAACATTCCATTATGATGTCATAATGCAAAATTCCATTATGATGTCATAATGCAAAATTCCATTATGATGTCATAATGTAAAAATTCCATTATGATGTCATAATGCAACATTCCATTATGATGTCATAATGTAAAAATTCCATTATGATGTCATAATGCAACATTCCATTATGATGTCATAATGCAAAATTCCATTATGATGTCATAATGCCAATTTCCATTATGATGTCATAATGCAACATTCCATTATGATGTCATAATGCAACATTCCATTATGATGTCATAATGTAAAAATTCCATTATGATGTCATAATGCAACATTCCATTATGATGTCATAATGCCAAATTCCATTATGATGTCATAATGCCAAATTCCATTATGATGTCATAATGCAACATTCCATTATGATGTCATAATGCAAAATTCCATTATGATGTCATAATGTAAAAATTCCATTATGATGTCATAATGCAACATTCCATTATGACATAATGGAATTTTTACATTATGACATCATAATGTAACATTCCATTATGATGTCATAATGCAAAATTCCATTATGATGTCATAAAGTAAAAATTCCATTATGATGTCATAATGTAAAAATTCTATTATGATGTCATAATGCAAAATTCCATTATGATGTCATAATGCAACATTCCATTATGATGTCATAATGTAAAAATTCCATTATGATGTCATAATGCAACATTCCATTATGATGTCATAATGTAAAAATTCCATTATGATGTCATAATGCAAAATTCCATTATGATGTCATAATGCAAAATTCCATTATGATGTCATAATGTAAAAATTCCATTATGATGTCATAATGCAAAATTCCATTATGATGTCATAAAGTAAAAATTCCATTATGATGTCATAATGTAAAAATTCTATTATGATGTCATAATGCAAAATTCCATTATGATGTCATAATGCAACATTCCATTATGATGTCATAATGTAAAAATTCCATTATGATGTCATAATGCAACATTCCATTATGATGTCATAATGTAAAAATTCCATTATGATGTCATAATGCCAAATTCCATTATGATGTCATAATGCAACATTCCATTATGATGTCATAATGCAAAATTCCATTATGATGTCATAATGTAAAAATTCCATTATGATGTCATAATGCAACATTCCATTATGACATAATTGAATTTTTACATTATGACATCATATTGTAACATTCCATTATGATGTCATAATGCAACATTCCATTATGATGTCATAATGCAACATTCCATTATGATGTCATAATGCAAAATTCCATTATGATGTCATAATGCAACATTCCATTATGATGTCATAATGCAACATTCCATTATGATGTCATAATGCAAAATTCCATTATGATGTCATAATGCAAAATTCCATTATGATGTCATAATGTAAAAATTCCATTATGATGTCATAATGCAACATTCCATTATGATGTCATAATGTAAAAATTCCATTATGATGTCATAATGCAACATTCCATTATGATGTCATAATGCAAAATTCCATTATGATGTCATAATGCCAATTTCCATTATGATGTCATAATGCAACATTCCATTATGATGTCATAATGCAACATTCCATTATGATGTCATAATGTAAAAATTCCATTATGATGTCATAATGCAACATTCCATTATGATGTCATAATGCCAAATTCCATTATGATGTCATAATGCAACATTCCATTATAATGTCATAATGCAAAATTCCATTATGATGTCATAATGTAAAAATTCCATTATGATGTCATAATGCAACATTCCATTATGATGTCATAATGCAAAATTCCATTATGATGTCATAATGTAAAAATTCCATTATGATGTCATAATGCAACATTCCATTATGACATAATGGAATTTTTACATTATGACATCATAATGTAACATTCCATTATGATGTCATAATGCAAAATTCCATTATGATGTCATAAAGTAAAAATTCCATTATGATGTCATAATGTAAAAATTCTATTATGATGTCATAATGCAAAATTCCATTATGATGTCATAATGCAACATTCCATTATGATGTCATAATGTAAAAATTCCATTATGATGTCATAATGCAAAATTCCATTATGATGTCATAAAGTAAAAATTCCATTATGATGTCATAATGTAAAAATTCTATTATGATGTCATAATGCAAAATTCCATTATGATGTCATAATGCAAAATTCCATTATGATGTCATAAAGTAAAAATTCCATTATGATGTCATAATGTAAAAATTCTATTATGATGTCATAATGCAAAATTCCATTATGATGTCATAATGCAACATTCCATTATGATGTCATAATGTAAAAATTCCATTATGATGTCATAATGCAACATTCCATTATGATGTCATAATGCCAAATTCCATTATGATGTCATAATGCAACATTCCATTATGATGTCATAATGCAAAATTCCATTATGATGTCATAATGTAAAAATTCCATTATGATGTCATAATGCAACATTCCATTATGATGTCATAATGCAAAATTCCATTATGATGTCATAATGTAAAAATTCCATTATGATGTCATAATGCAACATTCCATTATGATGTCATAAAGTAAAAATTCCATTATGATGTCATAATGTAAAAATTCTATTATGATGTCATAATGCAAAATTCCATTATGATGTCATAATGCAACATTCCATTATGATGTCATAATGTAAAAATTCCATTATGATGTCATAATGCAACATTCCATTATGATGTCATAATGTAAAAATTCCATTATGATGTTATAATGCAACATTCCATTATGATGTCATAATGCAACATTCCATTATGATGTCATAATGCAAAATTCCATTATGATGTCATAATGCAACATTCCATTATGATGTCATAATGTAAAAATTCCATTATGATGTCATATAGCAACATTCCATTATGATGTCATAATGCAAAATTCCATTATGATGTCATAATGCAAAATTCCATTATGATGTCATAATGTAAAAATTCCATTATGATGTCATAATGCAAAATTCCATTATGATGTCATAATGCAAAATTCCATTATGATGTCATAATGCAACATTCCATTATGATGTCATAAAGTAAAAATTCCATTATGATGTCATAATGTAAAAATTCTATTATGATGTCATAATGCAAAATTCCATTATGATGTCATAATGCAACATTCCATTATGATGTCATAATGTAAAAATTCCATTATGATGTCATAATGCAACATTCCATTATGATATCATAATGTAAAAATTCCATTATGATGTCATAATGCAACATTCCATTATGATGTCATAATGCAAAATTCCATTATGATGTCATAATGTAAAAATTCCATTATGATGTCATAATGCAACATTCCATTATGATGTCATAAAGTAAAAATTCCATTATGATGTCATAATGTAAAAATTCTATTATGATGTCATAATGCAAAATTCCATTATGATGTCATAATGCAACATTCCATTATGATGTCATAATGCAAAATTCCATTATGATGTCATAATGCAAAATTCCATTATGATGTCATAATGTAAAAATTCCATTATGATGTCATAATGCAACATTCCATTATGATGTCATAATGTAAAAATTCCATTATGATGTCATTATGCAACATTCCATTATGATGTCATAATGCAAAATTCCATTATGATGTCATAATGCCAATTTCCATTATGATGTCATAATGCAACATTCCATTATGATGTCATAATGCAACATTCCATTATGATGTCATAATGTAAAAATTCCATTATGATGTCATAATGCAACATTCCATTATGATGTCATAATGCCAAATTCCATTATGATGTCATAATGCCAAATTCCATTATGATGTCATAATGCAACATTCCATTATGATGTCATAATGCAAAATTCCATTATGATGTCATAATGTAAAAATTCCATTATGATGTCATAATGCAACATTCCATTATGACATAATGGAATTTTTACATTATGACATCATAATGTAACATTCCATTATGATGTCATAATGCAAAATTCCATTATGATGTCATAAAGTAAAAATTCCATTATGATGTCATAATTTAAAAATTCTATTATGATGTCATAATGCAAAATTCCATTATGATGTCATAATGCAACATTCCATTATGATGTCATAATGTAAAAATTCCATTATGATGTCATAATGCAACATTCCATTATGATGTCATAATGTAAAAATTCCATTATGATGTCATAATGCAAAATTCCATTATGATGTCATAATGCAAAATTCCATTATGATGTCATAATGTAAAAATTCCATTATGATGTCATAATGCAAAATTCCATTATGATATCATAAAGTAAAAATTCCATTATGATGTCATAATGTAAAAATTCTATTATGATGTCATAATGCAAAATTCCATTATGATGTCATAATGCAACATTCCATTATGATGTCATAATGTAAAAATTCCATTATGATGTCATAATGCAACATTCCATTATGATGTCATAATGTAAAAATTCCATTATGATGTCATAATGCCAAATTCCATTATGATGTCATAATGCAACATTCCATTATGATGTCATAATGCAAAATTCCATTATGATGTCATAATGTAAAAATTCCATTATGCTGTCATAATGCAACATTCCATTATGACATAATGGAATTTTTACATTATGACATCATAATGTAACATTCCATTATGATGTCATAATGCAACATTCCATTATGATGTCATAATGCAACATTCCATTATGATGTCATAATGCAAAATTCCATTATGATGTCATAATGCAAAATTCCATTATGATGTCATAATGCAACATTCCATTATGATGTCATAATGCAAAATTCCATTATGATGTCATAATGTAAAAATTCCATTATGATGTCATAATGCAACATTCCATTATGATGTCATAATGCAAAATTCCATTATGATGTCATAATGCCAAATTCCATTATGATGTCATAATGCAACATTCCATTATGATGTCATAATGCAAAATTCCATTATGATGTCATAATGTAAAAATTCCATTATGATGTCATAATGCAACATTCCATTATGATGTCATAATGCAAAATTCCATTATGATGTCATAATGCCAAATTCCATTATGATGTCATAATGCCAAATTCCATTATGATGTCATAATGCAACATTCCATTATGATGTCATAATGCAAAATTCCATTATGATGTCATAATGTAAAAATTCCATTATGATGTCATAATGCAAAATTCCATTATGATGTCATAATGCAACATTCCATTATGATGTCATAATGCAAAATTCCATTATGATGTCATAATGTAACATTCCATTATGATGTCATAATGCAAAATTCCATTATGATGTCATAATGCAAAATTCCATTATGATGTCATAATGTAAAAATTCCATTATGATGTCATAATGCAACATTCCATTATGATGTCATAATGTAAAAATTCCATTATGATGTTATAATGCAACATTCCATTATGATGTCATAATGCAACATTCCATTATGATGTCATAATGCAAAATTCCATTATGATGTCATAATGCAACATTCCATTATGATGTCATAATGCAAAATTCCATTATGATGTCATAATGTAACATTCCATTATGATGTCATAATGCAAAGTTCCATTATGATGTCATAATGTAAAAATTCCATTATGATGTCATAATGTAAAAATTCCATTATGATGTCATAATGCAACATTCCATTATGACATAATGGAATTTTTACATAATGACATCATAATGTAACATTCCATTATGATGCCATAATGCAACATTCCATTATGATGTCATAAAGTAAAAATTCCATTATGATGTCATAATGTAAAAATTCTATTATGATGTCATAATGCAAAATTCCATTATGATGTCATAATTCAACATTCCATTATGATGTCATAATGTAAAAATTCCATTATGATGTCATAATGCAACATTCCATTATGATGTCATAATTCAACATTCCATTATGATGTCATAATGTAAAAATTCCATTATGATGTCATAATGCAACATTCCATTATGATGTCATAATGCAAAATTCCATTATGATGTCATAATGTAAAAATTCCATTATGATGTCATAATGCAATATTCCATTATGATGTCATAAAGTAAAAATTCCATTATGATGTCATAATGTAAAAATTCTATTATGATGTCATAATGCAAAATTCCATTATGATGTCATAATGCAGCATTCCATTATGATGTCATAATGTAAAAATTCCATTATGATGTCATAATGCAACATTCCATTATGATGTCATAATGCAAAATTCCATTATGATGTCATAATGCCAAATTCCATTATGATGTCATAATGCAACATTCCATTATGATGTCATAATGTAAAAATTCCATTATGATGTCATAATGCAACATTCCATTATGATGTCATAATGCCAAATTCCATTATGATGTCATAATGCCAAATTCCATTATGATGTCATAATGCAACATTCCATTATGATGTCATAATGCAAAATTCCATTATGATGTCATAATGTAAAAATTCCATTATGATGTCATAATGCAACATTCCATTATGACATAATGGAATTTTTACATTATGACATCATAATGTAACATTCCATTATGATGTCATAATGCAAAATTCCATTATGATGTCATAAAGTAAAAATTCCATTATGATGTCATAATGTGAAAATTCTATTATGATGTCATAATGCAAAATTCCATTATGATGTCATAATGCAACATTCCATTATGATGTCATAATGTAAAAATTCCATTATGATGTCATAATGCAACATTCCATTATGATGTCATAATGTAAAATTTCCATTATGATGTCATAATGCAAAATTCCATTATGATGTCATAATGCAAAATTCCATTATGATGTCATAATGTAAAAATTCCATTATGATGTCATAATGCAAAATTCCATTATGATGTCATAAAGTAAAAATTCCATTATGATGTCATAATGTAAAAATTCTATTATGATGTCATAATGCAAAATTCCATTATGATGTCATAATGCAACATTCCATTATGATGTCATAATGTAAAAATTCCATTATGATGTCATAATGCAACATTCCATTATGATGTCATAATGCCAAATTCCATTATGATGTCATAATGCAACATTCCATTATGATGTCATAATGCAAAATTCCATTATGATGTCATAATGTAAAAATTCCATTATGATGTCATAATGCAACATTCCATTATGATGTCATAATGCAAAATTCCATTATGATGTCATAATGTAAAAATTCCATTATGATGTCATAATGCAACATTCCATTATGATGTCATAAAGTAAAAATTCCATTATGATGTCATAATGTAAAAATTCTATTATGATGTCATAATGCAAAATTCCATTATGATGTCATAATGCAACATTCCATTATGATGTCATAATGTAAAAATTCCATTATGATGTCATAATGCAACATTCCATTATGATGTCATAATGCAACATTCCATTATGATGTCATAATGTAAAAATTCCATTATGATGTTATAATGCAACATTCCATTATGATGTCATAATGCAACATTCCATTATGATGTCATAATGCAAAATTCCATTATGATGTCATAATGCAACATTCCATTATGATGTCATAATGTAAAAATTCCATTATGATGTCATATAGCAACATTCCATTATGATGTCATAATGCAAAATTCCATTATGATGTCATAATGCAAAATTCCATTATGATGTCATAATGTAAAAATTCCATTATGATGTCATAATGCAAAATTCCATTATGATGTCATAATGCAAAATTCCATTATGATGTCATAATGCAACATTCCATTATGATGTCATAAAGTAAAAATTCCATTATGATGTCATAATGTAAAAATTCTATTATGATGTCATAATGCAAAATTCCATTATGATGTCATAATGCAACATTCCATTATGATGTCATAAAGTAAAAATTCCATTATGATGTCATAATGTAAAAATTCTATTATGATGTCATAATGCAAAATTCCATTATGATGTCATAATGCAACATTCCATTATGATGTCATAATGTAAAAATTCCATTATGATGTCATAATGCAACATTCCATTATGATATCATAATGTAAAAATTCCATTATGATGTCATAATGCAACATTCCATTATGATGTCATAATGCAAAATTCCATTATGATGTCATAATGTAAAAATTCCATTATGATGTCATAATGCAACATTCCATTATGATGTCATAAAGTAAAAATTCCATTATGATGTCATAATGTAAAAATTTTATTATGATGTCATAATGCAAAATTCCATTATGATGTCATAATGCAACATTCCATTATGATGTCATAATGCAAAATTCCATTATGATGTCATAATGCAAAATTCCATTATGATGTCATAATGTAAAAATTCCATTATGATGTCATAATGCAACATTCCATTATGATGTCATAATGTAAAAATTCCATTATGATGTCATAATGCAACATTCCATTATGATGTCATAATGCAAAATTCCATTATGATGTCATAATGCCAATTTCCATTATGATGTCATAATGCAACATTCCATTATGATGTCATAATGCAACATTCCATTATGATGTCATAATGTAAAAATTCCATTATGATGTCATAATGCAACATTCCATTATGATGTCATAATGCCAAATTCCATTATGATGTCATAATGCCAAATTCCATTATGATGTCATAATGCAACATTCCATTATGATGTCATAATGCAAAATTCCATTATGATGTCATAATGTAAAAATTCCATTATGATGTCATAATGCAACATTCCATTATGACATAATGGAATTTTTACATTATGACATCATAATGTAACATTCCATTATGATGTCATAATGCAAAATTCCATTATGATGTCATAAAGTAAAAATTCCATTATGATGTCATAATGTAAAAATTCTATTATGATGTCATAATGCAAAATTCCATTATGATGTCATAATGCAACATTCCATTATGATGTCATAATGTAAAAATTCCATTATGATGTCATAATGCAACATTCCATTATGATGTCATAATGTAAAAATTCCATTATGATGTCATAATGCAAAATTCCATTATGATGTCATAATGCAAAATTCCATTATGATGTCATAATGTAAAAATTCCATTATGATGTCATAATGCAAAATTCCATTATGATGTCATAAAGTAAAAATTCCATTATGATGTCATAATGTAAAAATTCTATTATGATGTCATAATGCAAAATTCCATTATGATGTCATAATGCAACATTCCATTATGATGTCATAATGTAAAAATTCCATTATGATGTCATAATGCAACATTCCATTATGATGTCATAATGTAAAAATTCCATTATGATGTCATAATGCCAAATTCCATTATGATGTCATAATGCAACATTCCATTATGATGTCATAATGCAAAATTCCATTATGATGTCATAATGTAAAAATTCCATTATGATGTCATAATGCAACATTCCATTATGACATAATTGAATTTTTACATTATGACATCATATTGTAACATTCCATTATGATGTCATAATGCAACATTCCATTATGATGTCATAATGCAACATTCCATTATGATGTCATAATGCAAAATTCCATTATGATGTCATAATGCAACATTCCATTATGATGTCATAATGCAACATTCCATTATGATGTCATAATGCAAAATTCCATTATGATGTCATAATGCAAAATTCCATTATGATGTCATAATGTAAAAATTCCATTATGATGTCATAATGCAACATTCCATTATGATGTCATAATGTAAAAATTCCATTATGATGTCATAATGCAACATTCCATTATGATGTCATAATGCAAAATTCCATTATGATGTCATAATGCCAATTTCCATTATGATGTCATAATGCAACATTCCATTATGATGTCATAATGCAACATTCCATTATGATGTCATAATGTAAAAATTCCATTATGATGTCATAATGCAACATTCCATTATGATGTCATAATGCCAAATTCCATTATGATGTCATAATGCAACATTCCATTATAA
The DNA here is from genome assembly GCF_035609145.1 of Eleutherodactylus coqui. NCBI lineage: Eukaryota > Metazoa > Chordata > Amphibia > Anura > Eleutherodactylidae > Eleutherodactylus > Eleutherodactylus coqui. Next base: position 1,247,596 of record NW_027102475.1, on the reverse strand, counting down.
TGTCATAATGCAAAATTCCATTATGATGTCATAATGTAAAAATTCCATTATGATGTCATAATGCAACATTCCATTATGATGTCATAATGCAAAATTCCATTATGATGTCATAATGTAAAAATTCCATTATGATGTCATAATGCAACATTCCATTATGACATAATGGAATTTTTACATTATGACATCATAATGTAACATTCCATTATGATGTCATAATGCAAAATTCCATTATGATGTCATAAAGTAAAAATTCCATTATGATGTCATAATGTAAAAATTCTATTATGATGTCATAATGCAAAATTCCATTATGATGTCATAATGCAACATTCCATTATGATGTCATAATGTAAAAATTCCATTATGATGTCATAATGCAACATTCCATTATGATGTCATAATGTAAAAATTCCATTATGATGTCATAATGCAAAATTCCATTATGATGTCATAATGCAAAATTCCATTATGATGTCATAATGTAAAAATTTCATTATGATGTCATAATGCAAAATTCCATTATGATGTCATAAAGTAAAAATTCCATTATGATGTCATAATGTAAAAATTCTATTATGATGTCATAATGCAAAATTCCATTATGATGTCATAATGCAACATTCCATTATGATGTCATAATGTAAAAATTCCATTATGATGTCATAATGCAACATTCCATTATGATGTCATAATGTAAAAATTCCATTATGATGTCATAATGCCAAATTCCATTATGATGTCATAATGCAACATTCCATTATGATGTCATAATGCAAAATTCCATTATGATGTCATAATGTAAAAATTCCATTATGATGTCATAATGCAACATTCCATTATGACATAATGGAATTTTTACATTATGACATCATAATGTAACATTCCATTATGATGTCATAATGCAATATTCCATTATGATGTCATAATGCAACATTCCATTATGATGTCATAATGCAAAATTCCATTATGATGTCATAATGCAAAATTCCATTATGATGTCATAATGCAAAATTCCATTATGATGTCATAATGCAACATTCCATTATGATGTCATAATGCAAAATTCCATTATGATGTCATAATGTAAAAATTCCATTATGATGTCATAATGCAACATTCCATTATGATGTCATAATGCAAAATTCCATTATGATGTCATAATGCCAAATTCCATTATGATGTCATAATGCAAAATTCCATTATGATGTCATAATGCAAAATTCCATTATGATGTCATAATGCAACATTCCATTATGATGTCATAATGTAAAAATTCCATTATGATGTTATAATGCAACATTCCATTATGATGTCATAATGCAACATTCCATTATGATGTCATAATGCAAAATTCCATTATGATGTCATAATGCAACATTCCATTATGATGTCATAATGCAAAATTCCATTATGATGTCATAATGTAACATTCCATTATGATGTCATAATGCAAAGTTCCATTATGATGTCATAATGTAAAATTCCATTATGATGTCATAATGTAAAAATTCCATTATGATGTCATAATGCAACATTCCATTATGACATAATGGAATTTTTACATTATGACATCATAATGTAACATTCCATTATGATGTCATAATGCAAAATTCCATTATGATGTCATAATGCAAAGTTCCATTATGATGTCATAACGCAAAATTCCATTATGATGTCATAATGCAAAGTTCCATTATGATGTCATAATGTAAAAATTCCATTATGATGTCATAATGCAACATTCCATTATGATGTCATAATGCAACATTCCATTATGATGTCATAATGCAAAATTCCATTATGATGTCATAATGCAACATTCCATTATGATGTCATAATGCAAAATTCCATTATGATGTCATAATGCAAAATTCCATTATGATGTCATAATGTAAAAATTCCATTATGATGTCATAATGCAACATTCCATTATGATGTCATAATGCAAAATTCCATTATGATGTCATAATGTAAAAATTCCATTATGATGTCATAATGTAAAAATTCCATTATGATGTCATAATGCAACATTCCATTATGACATAATGGAATTTTTACATTATGACATCATAATGTAACATTCCATTATGTTGTCATAATGCAAAATTCCATTATGATGTCATAAAGTAAAAATTCCATTATGATGTCATAATGTAAAAATTCCATTAAGATGTCATAATGCAAAATTCCATTATGATGTCATAAAGTAAAAATTCCATTATGATGTCATAATGTAAAAATTCTATTATGATGTCATAATGCAAAATTCCATTATGATGTCACAATGCAAAATTCCATTATGATGTCATAATGTAAAAATTCCATTATGATGTCATAATGCAACATTCCATTATGATGTCATAATGTAAAAATTCAATTATGATGTCATAATGCAACATTCCATTATGATGTCATAATGCAAAATTCCATTATGATGTCATAATGCCAAATTCCATTATGATGTCATAATGCAACATTCCATTATGATGTCATAATGCAAAATTCCATTATGATGTCATAATGTAAAAATTCCATTATGATGTCATAATGCAACATTCCATTATGACATAATGGAATTTTTACATTTTGACTTCATAATGTAACATTCCCTTATGATGTCATAATGCAAAATTCCATTATGATGTCATAAAGTAAAAATTCCATTATGATGTCATAATGTAAAAATTCTATTATGATGTCATAATGCAAAATTCCATTATGATGTCATAATGCAACATTCCATTATGATGTGATAATGCAAAATTCCATTATGATGTCATAATGCAACATTCCATTATGATGTCATAATGTAAAAATTCCATTATGATGTCATAATGCAACATTCCATTATGATGTCATAATGCAAAATTCCATTATGATGTCATAATGTAAAAATTCCATTATGATGTCATAATGCAAAATTCCATTATGATGTCATAAAGTAAAAATTCCATTATGATGTCATAATGCAAAATTCCATTATGATGTCATAAAGTAAAAATTCCATTATGATGTCATAATGCAACATTCCATTATGATGTCATAATGTAAAAATTCCATTATGATGTCATAATGCAACATTCCATTATGATGTCATAATGCAAAATTCCATTATGATGTCATAATGCCAAATTCCATTATGATGTCATAATGCAACATTCCATTATGATGTCATAATGCAAAATTCCATTATGATGTCATAATGCAAAATTCCATTATGATGTCATAATGCAACATTCCATTATGATGTCATAATGCAAAATTCCATTATGATGATATAATGTAAAAATTCCATTATGATGTCATAATTCAACATTCCATTATGACATAATGGAATTTTTACATTATGACATCATAATGTAACATTCCATTATGATGTCATAATGCAACATTCCTTTATGATGTCATAAAGTAAAAATTCCATTATGATGTCATAATGTAAAAATTCTATTATGATGTCATAATGCAAAATTCCATTATGATGTCATAATTCAACATTCCATTATGATGTCATAATGTAAAAATTCCATTATGATGTCATAATGCAACATTCCATTATGATGTCATAATGTAAAAATTCCATTATGATGTCATAATGCAACATTCCATTATGATGTCATAATGCAAAATTCCATTATGATGTCATAATGTAAAAATTCCATTATGATGTCATAATGCAACATTCCATTATGATGTCATAAAGTAAAAATTCCATTATGATGTCATAATGTAAAAATTCTATTATGATGTCATAATGCAAAATTCCATTATGATGTCATAATGCAACATTCCATTATGATGTCATAATGCAAAATTCCATTATGATGTCATAATGCAAAATTCCATTATGATGTCATAATGTAAAAATTCCTTTATGATGTCATAATGCAACATTCCATTATGATGTCATAATGTAAAAATTCCATTATGATGTCATAATGCAACATTCCATTATGATGTCATAATGCAAAATTCCATTATGATGTCATAATGCCAAATTCCATTATGATGTCATAATGCAACATTCCATTATGATGTCATAATGTAAAAATTCCATTATGATGTCATAATGCAACATTCCATTATGATGTCATAATGCCAAATTCCATTATGATGTCATAATGCCAAATTCCATTATGATGTCATAATGCAACATTCCATTATGATGTCATAATGCAAAATTCCATTATGATGTCATAATGTAAAAATTCCATTATGATGTTATAATGCAACATTCCATTATGACATAATGGAATTTTTACATTATGACATCATAATGTAACATTCCATTATGATGTCATAATGCAAAATTCCATTATGATGTCATAAAGTAAAAATTCCATTATGATGTCATAAAGTAAAAATTCCATTATGATGTCATAATGTAAAAATTCTATTATGATGTCATAATGCAAAATTCCATTATGATGTCATAATGCAACATTCCATTATGATGTCATAATGTAAAAATTCCATTATGATGTCATAATGCAACATTCCATTATGATGTCATAATGTAAAAATTCCATTATGATGTCATAATGCCAAATTCCATTATGATGTCATAATGCAACATTCCATTATGATGTCATAATGCAAAATTCCATTATGATGTCATAATGTAAAAATTCCATTATGATGTCATAATGCAACATTCCATTATGACATAATTGAATTTTTACATTATGACATCATATTGTAACATTCCATTATGATGTCATAATGCAACATTCCATTATGATGTCATAATGCAACATTCCATTATGATGTCATAATGCAAAATTCCATTATGATGTCATAATGCAACATTCCATTATGATGTCATAATGCAACATTCCATTATGATGTCATAATGCAAAATTCCATTATGATGTCATAATGCAAAATTCCATTATGATGTCATAATGTAAAAATTCCATTATGATGTCATAATGCAACATTCCATTATGATGTCATAATGTAAAAATTCCATTATGATGTCATAATGCAACATTCCATTATGATGTCATAATGCAAAATTCCATTATGATGTCATAATGCCAATTTCCATTATGATGTCATAATGCAACATTCCATTATGATGTCATAATGCAACATTCCATTATGATGTCATAATGTAAAAATTCCATTATGATGTCATAATGCAACATTCCATTATGATGTCATAATGCCAAATTCCATTATGATGTCATAATGCAACATTCCATTATAATGTCATAATGCAAAATTCCATTATGATGTCATAATGTAAAAATTCCATTATGATGTCATAATGCAACATTCCATTATGATGTCATAATGCAAAATTCCATTATGATGTCATAATGTAAAAATTCCATTATGATGTCATAATGCAACATTCCATTATGACATAATGGAATTTTTACATTATGACATCATAATGTAACATTCCATTATGATGTCATAATGCAAAATTCCATTATGATGTCATAAAGTAAAAATTCCATTATGATGTCATAATGTAAAAATTCTATTATGATGTCATAATGCAAAATTCCATTATGATGTCATAATGCAACATTCCATTATGATGTCATAATGTAAAAATTCCATTATGATGTCATAATGCAACATTCCATTATGATGTCATAATGTAAAAATTCCATTATGATGTCATAATGCAAAATTCCATTATGATGTCATAATGCAAAATTCCATTATGATGTCATAATGTAAAAATTCCATTATGATGTCATAATGCAAAATTCCATTATGATGTCATAAAGTAAAAATTCCATTATGATGTCATAATGTAAAAATTCTATTATGATGTCATAATGCAAAATTCCATTATGATGTCATAATGCAACATTCCATTATGATGTCATAATGTAAAAATTCCATTATGATGTCATAATGCAACATTCCATTATGATGTCATAATGTAAAAATTCCATTATGATGTCATAATGCCAAATTCCATTATGATGTCATAATGCAACATTCCATTATGATGTCATAATGCAAAATTCCATTATGATGTCATAATGTAAAAATTCCATTATGATGTCATAATGCAACATTCCATTATGACATAATGGAATTTTTACATTATGACATCATAATGTAACATTCCATTATGATGTCATAATGCAATATTCCATTATGATGTCATAATGCAACATTCCATTATGATGTCATAATGCAAAATTCCATTATGATGTCATAATGCAAAATTCCATTATGATGTCATAATGCAAAATTCCATTATGATGTCATAATGCAACATTCCATTATGATGTCATAATGCAAAATTCCATTATGATGTCATAATGTAAAAATTCCATTATGATGTCATAATGCAACATTCCATTATGATGTCATAATGCAAAATTCCATTATGATGTCATAATGCCAAATTCCATTATGATGTCATAATGCAAAATTCCATTATGATGTCATAATGCAAAATTCCATTATGATGTCATAATGCAACATTCCATTATGATGTCATAATGTAAAAATTCCATTATGATGTTATAATGCAACATTCCATTATGATGTCATAATGCAACATTCCATTATGATGTCATAATGCAAAATTCCATTATGATGTCATAATGCAACATTCCATTATGATGTCATAATGCAAAATTCCATTATGATGTCATAATGTAACATTCCATTATGATGTCATAATGCAAAGTTCCATTATGATGTCATAATGTAAAATTCCATTATGATGTCATAATGTAAAAATTCCATTATGATGTCATAATGCAACATTCCATTATGACATAATGGAATTTTTACATTATGACATCATAATGTAACATTCCATTATGATGTCATAATGCAAAATTCCATTATGATGTCATAATGCAAAGTTCCATTATGATGTCATAACGCAAAATTCCATTATGATGTCATAATGCAAAGTTCCATTATGATGTCATAATGTAAAAATTCCATTATGATGTCATAATGCAACATTCCATTATGATGTCATAATGCAACATTCCATTATGATGTCATAATGCAAAATTCCATTATGATGTCATAATGCAACATTCCATTATGATGTCATAATGCAAAATTCCATTATGATGTCATAATGCAAAATTCCATTATGATGTCATAATGTAAAAATTCCATTATGATGTCATAATGCAACATTCCATTATGATGTCATAATGCAAAATTCCATTATGATGTCATAATGTAAAAATTCCATTATGATGTCATAATGTAAAAATTCCATTATGATGTCATAATGCAACATTCCATTATGACATAATGGAATTTTTACATTATGACATCATAATGTAACATTCCATTATGTTGTCATAATGCAAAATTCCATTATGATGTCATAAAGTAAAAATTCCATTATGATGTCATAATGTAAAAATTCCATTAAGATGTCATAATGCAAAATTCCATTATGATGTCATAAAGTAAAAATTCCATTATGATGTCATAATGTAAAAATTCTATTATGATGTCATAATGCAAAATTCCATTATGATGTCACAATGCAAAATTCCATTATGATGTCATAATGTAAAAATTCCATTATGATGTCATAATGCAACATTCCATTATGATGTCATAATGTAAAAATTCCATTATGATGTCATAATGCAACATTCCATTATGATGTCATAATGCAAAATTCCATTATGATGTCATAATGCCAAATTCCATTATGATGTCATAATGCAACATTCCATTATGATGTCATAATGCAAAATTCCATTATGATGTCATAATGTAAAAATTCCATTATGATGTCATAATGCAACATTCCATTATGACATAATGGAATTTTTACATTTTGACTTCATAATGTAACATTCCCTTATGATGTCATAATGCAAAATTCCATTATGATGTCATAAAGTAAAAATTCCATTATGATGTCATAATGTAAAAATTCTATTATGATGTCATAATGCAAAATTCCATTATGATGTCATAATGCAACATTCCATTATGATGTGATAATGCAAAATTCCATTATGATGTCATAATGCAACATTCCATTATGATGTCATAATGTAAAAATTCCATTATGATGTCATAATGCAACATTCCATTATGATGTCATAATGCAAAATTCCATTATGATGTCATAATGTAAAAATTCCATTATGATGTCATAATGCAAAATTCCATTATGATGTCATAAAGTAAAAATTCCATTATGATGTCATAATGCAAAATTCCATTATGATGTCATAAAGTAAAAATTCCATTATGATGTCATAATGCAACATTCCATTATGATGTCATAATGTAAAAATTCCATTATGATGTCATAATGCAACATTCCATTATGATGTCATAATGCAAAATTCCATTATGATGTCATAATGCCAAATTCCATTATGATGTCATAATGCAACATTCCATTATGATGTCATAATGCAAAATTCCATTATGATGTCATAATGCAAAATTCCATTATGATGTCATAATGCAACATTCCATTATGATGTCATAATGCAAAATTCCATTATGATGATATAATGTAAAAATTCCATTATGATGTCATAATTCAACATTCCATTATGACATAATGGAATTTTTACATTATGACATCATAATGTAACATTCCATTATGATGTCATAATGCAACATTCCTTTATGATGTCATAAAGTAAAAATTCCATTATGATGTCATAATGTAAAAATTCTATTATGATGTCATAATGCAAAATTCCATTATGATGTCATAATTCAACATTCCATTATGATGTCATAATGTAAAAATTCCATTATGATGTCATAATGCAACATTCCATTATGATGTCATAATGTAAAAATTCCATTATGATGTCATAATGCAACATTCCATTATGATGTCATAATGCAAAATTCCATTATGATGTCATAATGTAAAAATTCCATTATGATGTCATAATGCAACATTCCATTATGATGTCATAAAGTAAAAATTCCATTATGATGTCATAATGTAAAAATTCTATTATGATGTCATAATGCAAAATTCCATTATGATGTCATAATGCAACATTCCATTATGATGTCATAATGCAAAATTCCATTATGATGTCATAATGCAAAATTCCATTATGATGTCATAATGTAAAAATTCCTTTATGATGTCATAATGCAACATTCCATTATGATGTCATAATGTAAAAATTCCATTATGATGTCATAATGCAACATTCCATTATGATGTCATAATGCAAAATTCCATTATGATGTCATAATGCCAAATTCCATTATGATGTCATAATGCAACATTCCATTATGATGTCATAATGTAAAAATTCCATTATGATGTCATAATGCAACATTCCATTATGATGTCATAATGCCAAATTCCATTATGATGTCATAATGCCAAATTCCATTATGATGTCATAATGCAACATTCCATTATGATGTCATAATGCAAAATTCCATTATGATGTCATAATGTAAAAATTCCATTATGATGTCATAATGCAACATTCCATTATGACATAATGGAATTTTTACATTATGACATCATAATGTAACATTCCATTATGATGTCATAATGCAAAATTCCATTATGATGTCATAAAGTAAAAATTCCATTATGATGTCATAATGTAAAAATTCTATTATGATGTCATAATGCAAAATTCCATTATGATGTCATAATGCAACATTCCATTATGATGTCATAATGTAAAAATTCCATTATGATGTCATAATGCAACATTCCATTATGATGTCATAATGCAAAATTCCATTATGATGTCATAATGCAAAATTCCATTATGATGTCATAATGTAAAAATTCCATTATGATGTCATAATGCAACATTCCATTATGACATAATTGAATTTTTACATTATGACATCATATTGTAACATTCCATTATGATGTCATAATGCAACATTCCATTATGATGTCATAATGCAACATTCCATTATGATGTCATAATGCAAAATTCCATTATGATGTCATAATGCAACATTCCATTATGATGTCATAATGCAACATTCCATTATGATGTCATAATGCAAAATTCCATTATGATGTCATAATGCAAAATTCCATTATGATGTCATAATGTAAAAATTCCATTATGATGTCATAATGCAACATTCCATTATGATGTCATAATGTAAAAATTCCATTATGATGTCATAATGCAACATTCCATTATGATGTCATAATGCAAAATTCCATTATGATGTCATAATGCCAATTTCCATTATGATGTCATAATGCAACATTCCATTATGATGTCATAATGCAACATTCCATTATGATGTCATAATGTAAAAATTCCATTATGATGTCATAATGCAACATTCCATTATGATGTCATAATGCCAAATTCCATTATGATGTCATAATGCAACATTCCATTATAATGTCATAATGCAAAATTCCATTATGATGTCATAATGTAAAAATTCCATTATGATGTCATAATGCAACATTCCATTATGATGTCATAATGCAAAATTCCATTATGATGTCATAATGTAAAAATTCCATTATGATGTCATAATGCAACATTCCATTATGACATAATGGAATTTTTACATTATGACATCATAATGTAACATTCCATTATGATGTCATAATGCAAAATTCCATTATGATGTCATAAAGTAAAAATTCCATTATGATGTCATAATGTAAAAATTCTATTATGATGTCATAATGCAAAATTCCATTATGATGTCATAATGCAACATTCCATTATGATGTCATAATGTAAAAATTCCATTATGATGTCATAATGCAACATTCCATTATGATGTCATAATGTAAAAATTCCATTATGATGTCATAATGCAAAATTCCATTATGATGTCATAATGCAAAATTCCATTATGATGTCATAATGTAAAAATTCCATTATGATGTCATAATGCAAAATTCCATTATGATGTCATAAAGTAAAAATTCCATTATGATGTCATAATGTAAAAATTCTATTATGATGTCATAATGCAAAATTCCATTATGATGTCATAATGCAACATTCCATTATGATGTCATAATGTAAAAATTCCATTATGATGTCATAATGCAACATTCCATTATGATGTCATAATGTAAAAATTCCATTATGATGTCATAATGCCAAATTCCATTATGATGTCATAATGCAACATTCCATTATGATGTCATAATGCAAAATTCCATTATGATGTCATAATGTAAAAATTCCATTATGATGTCATAATGCAACATTCCATTATGACATAATGGAATTTTTACATTATGACATCATAATGTAACATTCCATTATGATGTCATAATGCAATATTCCATTATGATGTCATAATGCAACATTCCATTATGATGTCATAATGCAAAATTCCATTATGATGTCATAATGCAAAATTCCATTATGATGTCATAATGCAAAATTCCATTATGATGTCATAATGCAACATTCCATTATGATGTCATAATGCAAAATTCCATTATGATGTCATAATGTAAAAATTCCATTATTATGTCATAATGCAACATTCCATTATGATGTCATAATGCAAAATTCCATTATGATGTCATAATGCCAAATTCCATTATGATGTCATAATGCAAAATTCCATTATGATGTCATAATGCAAAATTCCATTATGATGTCATAATGCAACATTCCATTATGATGTCATAATGTAAAAATTCCATTATGATGTTATAATGCAACATTCCATTATGATGTCATAATGCAACATTCCATTATGATGTCATAATGCAAAATTCCATTATGATGTCATAATGCAACATTCCATTATGATGTCATAATGCAAAATTCCATTATGATGTCATAATGTAACATTCCATTATGATGTCATAATGCAAAGTTCCATTATGATGTCATAATGTAAAATTCCATTATGATGTCATAATGTAAAAATTCCATTATGATGTCATAATGCAACATTCCATTATGACATAATGGAATTTTTACATTATGACATCATAATGTAACATTCCATTATGATGTCATAATGCAAAATTCCATTATGATGTCATAATGCAAAGTTCCATTATGATGTCATAACGCAAAATTCCATTATGATGTCATAATGCAAAGTTCCATTATGATGTCATAATGTAAAAATTCCATTATGATGTCATAATGCAACATTCCATTATGATGTCATAATGCAACATTCCATTATGATGTCATAATGCAAAATTCCATTATGATGTCATAATGCAACATTCCATTATGATGTCATAATGCAAAATTCCATTATGATGTCATAATGCAAAATTCCATTATGATGTCATAATGTAAAAATTCCATTATGATGTCATAATGCAACATTCCATTATGATGTCATAATGCAAAATTCCATTATGATGTCATAATGTAAAAATTCCATTATGATGTCATAATGTAAAAATTCCATTATGATGTCATAATGCAACATTCCATTATGACATAATGGAATTTTTACATTATGACATCATAATGTAACATTCCATTATGTTGTCATAATGCAAAATTCCATTATGATGTCATAAAGTAAAAATTCCATTATGATGTCATAATGTAAAAATTCCATTAAGATGTCATAATGCAAAATTCCATTATGATGTCATAAAGTAAAAATTCCATTATGATGTCATAATGTAAAAATTCTATTATGATGTCATAATGCAAAATTCCATTATGATGTCACAATGCAAAATTCCATTATGATGTCATAATGTAAAAATTCCATTATGATGTCATAATGCAACATTCCATTATGATGTCATAATGTAAAAATTCCATTATGATGTCATAATGCAACATTCCATTATGATGTCATAATGCAAAATTCCATTATGATGTCATAATGCCAAATTCCATTATGATGTCATAATGCAACATTCCATTATGATGTCATAATGCAAAATTCCATTATGATGTCATAATGTAAAAATTCCATTATGATGTCATAATGCAACATTCCATTATGACATAATGGAATTTTTACATTTTGACTTCATAATGTAACATTCCCTTATGATGTCATAATGCAAAATTCCATTATGATGTCATAAAGTAAAAATTCCATTATGATGTCATAATGTAAAAATTCTATTATGATGTCATAATGCAAAATTCCATTATGATGTCATAATGCAACATTCCATTATGATGTGATAATGCAAAATTCCATTATGATGTCATAATGCAACATTCCATTATGATGTCATAATGTAAAAATTCCATTATGATGTCATAATGCAACATTCCATTATGATGTCATAATGCAAAATTCCATTATGATGTCATAATGTAAAAATTCCATTATGATGTCATAATGCAAAATTCCATTATGATGTCATAAAGTAAAAATTCCATTATGATGTCATAATGCAAAATTCCATTATGATGTCATAAAGTAAAAATTCCATTATGATGTCATAATGCAACATTCCATTATGATGTCATAATGTAAAAATTCCATTATGATGTCATAATGCAACATTCCATTATGATGTCATAATGCAAAATTCCATTATGATGTCATAATGCCAAATTCCATTATGATGTCATAATGCAACATTCCATTATGATGTCATAATGCAAAATTCCATTATGATGTCATAATGCAAAATTCCATTATGATGTCATAATGCAACATTCCATTATGATGTCATAATGCAAAATTCCATTATGATGATATAATGTAAAAATTCCATTATGATGTCATAATTCAACATTCCATTATGACATAATGGAATTTTTACATTATGACATCATAATGTAACATTCCATTATGATGTCATAATGCAACATTCCTTTATGATGTCATAAAGTAAAAATTCCATTATGATGTCATAATGTAAAAATTCTATTATGATGTCATAATGCAAAATTCCATTATGATGTCATAATTCAACATTCCATTATGATGTCATAATGTAAAAATTCCATTATGATGTCATAATGCAACATTCCATTATGATGTCATAATGTAAAAATTCCATTATGATGTCATAATGCAACATTCCATTATGATGTCATAATGCAAAATTCCATTATGATGTCATAATGTAAAAATTCCATTATGATGTCATAATGCAACATTCCATTATGATGTCATAAAGTAAAAATTCCATTATGATGTCATAATGTAAAAATTCTATTATGATGTCATAATGCAAAATTCCATTATGATGTCATAATGCAACATTCCATTATGATGTCATAATGCAAAATTCCATTATGATGTCATAATGCAAAATTCCATTATGATGTCATAATGTAAAAATTCCTTTATGATGTCATAATGCAACATTCCATTATGATGTCATAATGTAAAAATTCCATTATGATGTCATAATGCAACATTCCATTATGATGTCATAATGCAAAATTCCATTATGATGTCATAATGCCAAATTCCATTATGATGTCATAATGCAACATTCCATTATGATGTCATAATGTAAAAATTCCATTATGATGTCATAATGCAACATTCCATTATGATGTCATAATGCCAAATTCCATTATGATGTCATAATGCCAAATTCCATTATGATGTCATAATGCAACATTCCATTATGATGTCATAATGCAAAATTCCATTATGATGTCATAATGTAAAAATTCCATTATGATGTCATAATGCAACATTCCATTATGACATAATGGAATTTTTACATTATGACATCATAATGTAACATTCCATTATGATGTCATAATGCAAAATTCCATTATGATGTCATAAAGTAAAAATTCCATTATGATGTCATAATGTAAAAATTCTATTATGATGTCATAATGCAAAATTCCATTATGATGTCATAATGCAACATTCCATTATGATGTCATAATGTAAAAATTCCATTATGATGTCATAATGCAACATTCCATTATGATGTCATAATGCAAAATTCCATTATGATGTCATAATGCAAAATTCCATTATGATGTCATAATGTAAAAATTCCATTATGATGTCATAATGCAACATTCCATTATGATGTCATAATGTAAAAATTCCATTATGATGTTATAATGCAACATTCCATTATGATGTCATAATGCAACATTCCATTATGATGTCATAATGCAAAATTCCATTATGATGTCATAATGCAACATTCCATTATGATGTCATAATGCAAAATTCCATTATGATGTCATAATGTAACATTCCATTATGATGTCATAATGCAAAGTTCCATTATGATGTCATAATGTAAAAATTCCATTATGATGTCATAATGTAAAAATTCCATTATGATGTCATAATGCAACATTCCATTATGACATAATGGAATTTTTACATTATGACATCATAATGTAACATTCCATTATGATGCCATAATGCAACATTCCATTATGATGTCATAAAGTAAAAATTCCATTATGATGTCATAATGTAAAAATTCTATTATGATGTCATAATGCAAAATTCCATTATGATGTCATAATTCAACATTCCATTATGATGTCATAATGTAAAAATTCCATTATGATGTCATAATGCAACATTCCATTATGATGTCATAATGTAAAAATTCCATTATGATGTCATAATGCAACATTCCATTATGATGTCATAATGCAAAATTCCATTATGATGTCATAATGTAAAAATTCCATTATGATGTCATAATGCAACATTCCATTATGATGTCATAAAGTAAAAATTCCATTATGATGTCATAATGTAAAAATTCTATTATGATGTCATAATGCAAAATTCCATTATGATGTCATAATGCAACATTCCATTATGATGTCATAATGCAAAATTCCATTATGATGTCATAATGCAAAATTCCATTATGATGTCATAATGTAAAAATTCCATTATGATGTCATAATGCAACATTCCATTATGATGTCATAATGTAAAAATTCCATTATGATGTCATAATGCAACATTCCATTATGATGTCATAATGCAAAATTCCATTATGATGTCATAATGCCAAATTCCATTATGATGTCATAATGCAACATTCCATTATGATGTCATAATGCAACATTCCATTATGATGTCATAATGTAAAAATTCCATTATGATGTCATAATGCAACATTCCATTATGATGTCATAATGCCAAATTCCATTATGATGTCATAATGCCAAATTCCATTATGATGTCATAATGCAACATTCCATTATGATGTCATAATGCAAAATTCCATTATGATGTCATAATGTAAAAATTCCATTATGATGTCATAATGCAACATTCCATTATGACATAATGGAATTTTTACATTATGACATCATAATGTAACATTCCATTATGATGTCATAATGCAAAATTCCATTATGATGTCATAAAGTAAAAATTCCATTATGATGTCATAATGTAAAAATTCTATTATGATGTCATAATGCAAAATTCCATTATGATGTCATAATGCAACATTCCATTATGATGTCATAATGTAAAAATTCCATTATGATGTCATAATGCAACATTCCATTATGATGTCATAATGTAAAAATTCCATTATGATGTCATAATGCAAAATTCCATTATGATGTCATAATGCAAAATTCCATTATGATGTCATAATGTAAAAATTCCATTATGATGTCATAATGCAAAATTCCATTATGATGTCATAAAGTAAAAATTCCATTATGATGTCATAATGTAAAAATTCTATTATGATGTCATAATGCAAAATTCCATTATGATGTCATAATGCAACATTCCATTATGATGTCATAATGTAAAAATTCCATTATGATGTCATAATGCAACATTCCATTATGATGTCATAATGCCAAATTCCATTATGATGTCATAATGCAACATTCCATTATGATGTCATAATGCAAAATTCCATTATGATGTCATAATGTAAAAATTCCATTATGATGTCATAATGCAACATTCCATTATGATGTCATAATGCAAAATTCCATTATGATGTCATAATGCAACATTCCATTATGATGTCATAATGCAAAATTCCATTATGATGTCATAATGCAAAATTCCATTATGATGTCATAATGTAAAAATTCCTTTATGATGTCATAATGCAACATTCCATTATGATGTCATAATGTAAAAATTCCATTATGATGTCATAATGCAACATTCCATTATGATGTCATAATGCAAAATTCCATTATGATGTCATAATGCCAAATTCCATTATGATGTCATAATGCAACATTCCATTATGATGTCATAATGTAAAAATTCCATTATGATGTCATAATGCAACATTCCATTATGATGTCATAATGCCAAATTCCATTATGATGTCATAATGCAAAATTCCATTATGATGTCATAATGTAAAAATTCCATTATGATGTCATAATGCAACATTCCATTATGATGTCATAATGTAAAAATTCCATTATGATGTCATAATGCAACATTCCATTATGATGTCATAATGCAAAATTCCATTATGATGTCATAATGCCAAATTCCATTATGATGTCATAATGCAACATTCCATTATGATGTCATAATGCAACATTCCATTATGATGTCATAATGTAAAAATTCCATTATGATGTCATAATGCAACATTCCATTATGATGTCATAATGCCAAATTCCATTATGATGTCATAATGCCAAATTCCATTATGATGTCATAATGCAACATTCCATTATGATGTCATAATGCAAAATTCCATTATGATGTCATAATGTAAAAATTCCATTATGATGTCATAATGCAACATTCCATTATGACATAATGGAATTTTTACATTATGACATCATAATGTAACATTCCATTATGATGTCATAATGCAAAATTCCATTATGATGTCATAAAGTAAAAATTCCATTATGATGTCATAATGTAAAAATTCTATTATGATGTCATAATGCAAAATTCCATTATGATGTCATAATGCAACATTCCATTATGATGTCATAATGTAAAAATTCCATTATGATGTCATAATGCAACATTCCATTATGATGTCATAATGTAAAAATTCCATTATGATGTCATAATGCAAAATTCCATTATGATGTCATAATGCAAAATTCCATTATGATGTCATAATGTAAAAATTCCATTATGATGTCATAATGCAAAATTCCATTATGATGTCATAAAGTAAAAATTCCATTATGATGTCATAATGTAAAAATTCTATTATGATGTCATAATGCAAAATTCCATTATGATGTCATAATGCAACATTCCATTATGATGTCATAATGTAAAAATTCCATTATGATGTCATAATGCAACATTCCATTATGATGTCATAATGCCAAATTCCATTATGATGTCATAATGCAACATTCCATTATGATGTCATAATGCAAAATTCCATTATGATGTCATAATGTAAAAATTCCATTATGATGTCATAATGCAACATTCCATTATGATGTCATAATGCAAAATTCCATTATGATGTCATAATGCAACATTCCATTATGATGTCATAATGCAAAATTCCATTATGATGTCATAATGCAAAATTCCATTATGATGTCATAATGTAAAAATTCCTTTATGATGTCATAATGCAACATTCCATTATGATGTCATAATGTAAAAATTCCATTATGATGTCATAATGCAACATTCCATTATGATGTCATAATGCAAAATTCCATTATGATGTCATAATGCCAAATTCCATTATGATGTCATAATGCAACATTCCATTATGATGTCATAATGTAAAAATTCCATTATGATGTCATAATGCAACATTCCATTATGATGTCATAATGCCAAATTCCATTATGATGTCATAATGCCAAATTCCATTATGATGTCATAATGCAACATTCCATTATGATGTCATAATGCAAAATTCCATTATGATGTCATAATGCAAAATTCCATTATGATGTCATAATGTAAAAATTCCTTTATGATGTCATAATGCAACATTCCATTATGATGTCATAATGTAAAAATTCCATTATGATGTCATAATGCAACATTCCATTATGATGTCATAATGCAAAATTCCATTATGATGTCATAATGCCAAATTCCATTATGATGTCATAATGCAACATTCCATTATGATGTCATAATGTAAAAATTCCATTATGATGTCATAATGCAACATTCCATTATGATGTCATAATGCCAAATTCCATTATGATGTCATAATGCAACATTCCATTATGATGTCATAATGCAAAATTCCATTATGATGTCATAATGCAAAATTCCATTATGATGTCATAATGTAAAAATTCCTTTATGATGTCATAATGCAACATTCCATTATGATGTCATAATGTAAAAATTCCATTATGATGTCATAATGCAACATTCCATTATGATGTCATAATGCAAAATTCCATTATGATGTCATAATGCCAAATTCCATTATGATGTCATAATGCAACATTCCATTATGATGTCATAATGTAAAAATTCCATTATGATGTCATAATGCAACATTCCATTATGATGTCATAATGCCAAATTCCATTATGATGTCATAATGCCAAATTCCATTATGATGTCATAATGCAACATTCCATTATGATGTCATAATGCAAAATTCCATTATGATGTCATAATGCAAAATTCCATTATGATGTCATAATGTAAAAATTCCTTTATGATGTCATAATGCAACATTCCATTATGATGTCATAATGTAAAAATTCCATTATGATGTCATAATGCAACATTCCATTATGATGTCATAATGCAAAATTCCATTATGATGTCATAATGCCAAATTCCATTATGATGTCATAATGCAACATTCCATTATGATGTCATAATGTAAAAATTCCATTATGATGTCATAATGCAACATTCCATTATGATGTCATAATGCCAAATTCCATTATGATGTCATAATGCCAAATTCCATTATGATGTCATAATGCAACATTCCATTATGATGTCATAATGCAAAATTCCATTATGATGTCATAATGTAAAAATTCCATTATGATGTCATAATGCAACATTCCATTATGACATAATGGAATTTTTACATTATGACATCATAATGTAACATTCCATTATGATGTCATAATGCAAAATTCCATTATGATGTCATAAAGTAAAAATTCCATTATGATGTCATAATGTAAAAATTCTATTATGATGTCATAATGCAAAATCCCATTATGATGTCATAATGCAACATTCCATTATGATGTCATAATGTAAAAATTCCATTATGATGTCATAATGCAACATTCCATTATGATGTCATAATGCAAAATTCCATTATGATGTCATAATGCAAAATTCCATTATGATGTCATAATGTAAAAATTCCATTATGATGTCATAATGCAACATTCCATTATGATGTCATAATGCAAAATTCCATTATGATGTCATAATGCCAAATTCCATTATGATGTCATAATGCAACATTCCATTATGATGTCATAATGCAACATTCCATTATGATGTCATAATGTAAAAATTCCATTATGATGTCATAATGCAACATTCCATTATGATGTCATAATGCCAAATTCCATTATGATGTCATAATGCCAAATTCCATTATGATGTCATAATGCAACATTCCATTATGATGTCATAATGCAAAATTCCATTATGATGTCATAATGTAAAAATTCCATTATGATGTCATAATGCAACATTCCATTATGACATAATGGAATTTTTACATTATGACATCATAATGTAACATTCCATTATGATGTCATAATGCAAAATTCCATTATGATGTCATAAAGTAAAAATTCCATTATGATGTCATAATGTAAAAATTCTATTATGATGTCATAATGCAAAATTCCATTATGATGTCATAATGCAACATTCCATTATGATGTCATAATGTAAAAATTCCATTATGATGTCATAATGCAACATTCCATTATGATGTCATAATGTAAAAATTCCATTATGATGTCATAATGCAAAATTCCATTATGATGTCATAATGCAAAATTCCATTATGATGTCATAAAGTAAAAATTCCATTATGATGTCATAATGTAAAAATTCTATTATGATGTCATAATGCAAAATTCCATTATGATGTCATAATGCAACATTCCATTATGATGTCATAATGTAAAAATTCCATTATGATGTCATAATGCAACATTCCATTATGATGTCATAATGCCAAATTCCATTATGATGTCATAATGCAACATTCCATTATGATGTCATAATGCAAAATTCCATTATGATGTCATAATGTAAAAATTCCATTATGATGTCATAATGCAACATTCCATTATGATGTCATAATGCAAAATTCCATTATGATGTCATAATGTAAAAATTCCATTATGATGTCATAATGCAACATTCCATTATGATGTCATAAAGTAAAAATTCCATTATGATGTCATAATGTAAAAATTCTATTATGATGTCATAATGCAAAATTCCATTATGATGTCATAATGCAACATTCCATTATGATGTCATAATGCAAAATTCCATTATGATGTCAAAATGCAAAATTCCATTATGATGTCATAATGTAAAAATTCCATTATGATGTCATAATGCAACATTCCATTATGATGTCATAATGTAAAAATTCCATTATGATGTCATAATGCAACATTCCATTATGATGTCATAATGCAAAATTCCATTATGATGTCATAATGCCAATTTCCATTATGATGTCATAATGCAACATTCCATTATGATGTCATAATGCAACATTCCATTATGATGTCATAATGTAAAAATTCCATTATGATGTCATAATGCAACATTCCATTATGATGTCATAATGCCAAATTCCATTATGATGTCATAATGCCAAATTCCATTATGATGTCATAATGCAACATTCCATTATGATGTCATAATGCAAAATTCCATTATGATGTCATAATGTAAAAATTCCATTATGATGTCATAATGCAACATTCCATTATGACATAATGGAATTTTTACATTATGACATCATAATGTAACATTCCATTATGATGTCATAATGCAAAATTCCATTATGATGTCATAAAGTAAAAATTCCATTATGATGTCATAATGTAAAAATTCTATTATGATGTCATAATGCAAAATTCCATTATGATGTCATAATGCAACATTCCATTATGATGTCATAATGTAAAAATTCCATTATGATGTCATAATGCAACATTCCATTATGATGTCATAATGTAAAAATTCCATTATGATGTCATAATGCAAAATTCCATTATGATGTCATAATGCAAAATTCCATTATGATGTCATAATGTAAAAATTCCATTATGATGTCATAATGCAAAATTCCATTATGATGTCATAAAGTAAAAATTCCATTATGATGTCATAATGTAAAAATTCTATTATGATGTCATAATGCAAAATTCCATTATGATGTCATAATGCAACATTCCATTATGATGTCATAATGTAAAAATTCCATTATGATGTCATAATGCAACATTCCATTATGATGTCATAATGTAAAAATTCCATTATGATGTCATAATGCCAAATTCCATTATGATGTCATAATGCAACATTCCATTATGATGTCATAATGCAAAATTCCATTATGATGTCATAATGTAAAAATTCCATTATGATGTCATAATGCAACATTCCATTATGACATAATTGAATTTTTACATTATGACATCATAATGTAACATTCCATTATGATGTCATAATGCAACATTCCATTATGATGTCATAATGCAACATTCCATTATGATGTCATAATGCAAAATTCCATTATGATGTCATAATGCAACATTCCATTATGATGTCATAATGCAACATTCCATTATGATGTCATAATGCAAAATTCCATTATGATGTCATAATGCAAAATTCCATTATGATGTCATAATGTAAAAATTCCATTATGATGTCATAATGCAACATTCCATTATGATGTCATAATGTAAAAATTCCATTATGATGTCATAATGCAACATTCCATTATGATGTCATAATGCAAAATTCCATTATGATGTCATAATGCCAATTTCCATTATGATGTCATAATGCAACATTCCATTATGATGTCATAATGCAACATTCCATTATGATGTCATAATGTAAAAATTCCATTATGATGTCATAATGCAACATTCCATTATGATGTCATAATGCAACATTCCATTATGATGTCATAATGCAACATTCCATTATGATGTCATAATGCAAAATTCCATTATGATGTCATAATGTAAAAATTCCATTATGATGTCATAATGCAACATTCCATTATGATGTCATAATGCAAAATTCCATTATGATGTCATAATGTAAAAATTCCATTATGATGTCATAATGCAACATTCCATTATGACATAATGGAATTTTTACATTATGACATCATAATGTAACATTCCATTATGATGTCATAATGCAAAATTCCATTATGATGTCATAAAGTAAAAATTCCATTATGATGTCATAATGTAAAAATTCTATTATGATGTCATAATGCAAAATTCCATTATGATGTCATAATGCAACATTCCATTATGATGTCATAATGTAAAAATTCCATTATGATGTCATAATGCAACATTCCATTATGATGTCATAATGTAAAAATTCCATTATGATGTCATAATGCAAAATTCCATTATGATGTCATAATGCAACATTCCATTATGATGTCATAATGTAAAAATTCCATTATGATGTCATAATGCAACATTCCATTATGATGTCATAATGTAAAAATTCCATTATGATGTCATAATGCCAAATTCCATTATGATGTCATAATGCAACATTCCATTATGATGTCATAATGCAAAATTCCATTATGATGTCATAATGTAAAAATTCCATTATGATGTCATAATGCAACATTCCATTATGACATAATTGAATTTTTACATTATGACATCATAATGTAACATTCCATTATGATGTCATAATGCAACATTCCATTATGATGTCATAATGCAACATTCCATTATGATGTCATAATGCAAAATTCCATTATGATGTCATAATGCAACATTCCATTATGATGTCATAATGCAACATTCCATTATGATGTCATAATGCAAAATTCCATTATGATGTCATAATGCAAAATTCCATTATGATGTCATAATGTAAAAATTCCATTATGATGTCATAATGCAACATTCCATTATGATGTCATAATGTAAAAATTCCATTATGATGTCATAATGCAACATTCCATTATGATGTCATAATGCAAAATTCCATTATGATGTCATAATGCCAATTTCCATTATGATGTCATAATGCAACATTCCATTATGATGTCATAATGCAACATTCCATTATGATGTCATAATGTAAAAATTCCATTATGATGTCATAATGCAACATTCCATTATGATGTCATAATGCAACATTCCATTATGATGTCATAATGCAACATTCCATTATGATGTCATAATGCAAAATTCCATTATGATGTCATAATGTAAAAATTCCATTATGATGTCATAATGCAACATTCCATTATGATGTCATAATGCAAAATTCCATTATGATGTCATAATGTAAAAATTCCATTATGATGTCATAATGCAACATTCCATTATGACATAATGGAATTTTTACATTATGACATCATAATGTAACATTCCATTATGATGTCATAATGCAAAATTCCATTATGATGTCATAAAGTAAAAATTCCATTATGATGTCATAATGTAAAAATTCTATTATGATGTCATAATGCAAAA
Source organism: Eleutherodactylus coqui (assembly GCF_035609145.1). Classification (NCBI taxonomy): domain Eukaryota; kingdom Metazoa; phylum Chordata; class Amphibia; order Anura; family Eleutherodactylidae; genus Eleutherodactylus; species Eleutherodactylus coqui. The sequence goes on along the minus strand of NW_027102475.1, from coordinate 1,223,054 downwards.
TTCCATTATGATGTCATAATGCAACATTCCATTATGATGTCATAATGTAAAAATTCCATTATGATGTCATAATGCAACATTCCATTATGATGTCATAATGTAAAAATTCCATTATGATGTCATAATGCAAAATTCCATTATGATGTCATAATGCAAAATTCCATTATGATGTCATAATGTAAAAATTCCATTATGATGTCATAATGCAAAATTCCATTATGATGTCATAAAGTAAAAATTCCATTATGATGTCATAATGTAAAAATTCTATTATGATGTCATAATGCAAAATTCCATTATGATGTCATAATGCAACATTCCATTATGATGTCATAATGTAAAAATTCCATTATGATGTCATAATGCAACATTCCATTATGATGTCATAATGTAAAAATTCCATTATGATGTCATAATGCCAAATTCCATTATGATGTCATAATGCAACATTCCATTATGATGTCATAATGCAAAATTCCATTATGATGTCATAATGTAAAAATTCCATTATGATGTCATAATGCAACATTCCATTATGACATAATGGAATTTTTACATTATGACATCATAATGTAACATTCCATTATGATGTCATAATGCAACATTCCATTATGATGTCATAATGCAACATTCCATTATGATGTCATAATGCAAAATTCCATTATGATGTCATAATGCAAAATTCCATTATGATGTCATAATGCAACATTCCATTATGATGTCATAATGCAAAATTCCATTATGATGTCATAATGTAAAAATTCCATTATGATGTCATAATGCAACATTCCATTATGATGTCATAATGCAAAATTCCATTATGATGTCATAATGCCAAATTCCATTATGATGTCATAATGCAACATTCCATTATGATGTCATAATGCAAAATTCCATTATGATGTCATAATGCAAAAATTCCATTATGGTGTCATAATGCAACATTCCATTATGATGTCATAATGCAAAATTCCATTATGATGTCATAATGCCAAATTCCATTATGATGTCATAATGCCAAATTCCATTATGATGTCATAATGCAACATTCCATTATGATGTCATAATGCAAAATTCCATTATGATGTCATAATGTAAAAATTCCATTATGATGTCATAATGCAAAATTCCATTATGATGTCATAATGCAACATTCCATTATGATGTCATAATGCAAAATTCCATTATGATGTCATAATGTAACATTCCATTATGATGTCATAATGCAAAATTCCATTATGATGTCATAATGCAAAATTCCATTATGATGTCATAATGTAAAAATTCCATTATGATGTCATAATGCAACATTCCATTATGATGTCATAATGTAAAAATTCCATTATGATGTTATAATGCAACATTCCATTATGATGTCATAATGCAACATTCCATTATGATGTCACAATGCAAAATTCCATTATGATGTCATAATGCAACATTCCATTATGATGTCATAATGCAAAATTCCATTATGATGTCATAATGTAACATTCCATTATGATGTCATAATGCAAAGTTCCATTATGATGTCATAATGTAAAATTCCATTATGATGTCATAATGTAAAAATTCCATTATGATGTCATAATGCAACATTCCATTATGACATAATGGAATTTTTACATTATGACATCATAATGTAACATTCCATTATGATGTCATAATGCAAAATTCCATTATGATGTCATAATGCAAAGTTCCATTATGATGTCATAACGCAAAATTCCATTATGATGTCATAATGCAAAGTTCCATTATGATGTCATAATGTAAAAATTCCATTATGATGTCATAATGCAACATTCCATTATGATGTCATAATGCAACATTCCATTATGATGTCATAATGCAAAATTCCATTATGATGTCATAATGCAACATTCCATTATGATGTCATAATGCAAAATTCCATTATGATGTCATAATGCAAAATTCCATTATGATGTCATAATGTAAAAATTCCATTATGATGTCATAATGCAACATTCCATTATGATGTCATAATGCAAAATTCCATTATGATGTCATAATGTAAAAATTCCATTATGATGTCATAATGTAAAAATTCCATTATGATGTCATAATGCAACATTCCATTATGACATAATGGAATTTTTACATTATGACATCATAATGTAACATTCCATTATGTTGTCATAATGCAAAATTCCATTATGATGTCATAAAGTAAAAATTCCATTATGATGTCATAATGTAAAAATTCCATTAAGATGTCATAATGCAAAATTCCATTATGATGTCATAAAGTAAAAATTCCATTATGATGTCATAATGTAAAAATTCTATTATGATGTCATAATGCAAAATTCCATTATGATGTCATAATGCAAAATTCCATTATGATGTCATAATGTAAAAATTCCATTATGATGTCATAATGCAACATTCCATTATGATGTCATAATGTAAAAATTCCATTATGATGTCATAATGCAACATTCCATTATGATGTCATAATGCAAAATTCCATTATGATGTCATAATGCCAAATTCCATTATGATGTCATAATGCAACATTCCATTATGATGTCATAATGCAAAATTCCATTATGATGTCATAATGTAAAAATTCCATTATGATGTCATAATGCAACATTCCATTATGACATAATGGAATTTTTACATTATGACTTCATAATGTAACATTCCCTTATGATGTCATAATGCAAAATTCCATTATGATGTCATAAAGTAAAAATTCCATTATGATGTCATAATGTAAAAATTCTATTATGATGTCATAATGCAAAATTCCATTATGATGTCATAATGCAACATTCCATTATGATGTGATAATGCAAAATTCCATTATGATGTCATAATGCAACATTCCATTATGATGTCATAATGTAAAAATTCCATTATGATGTCATAATGCAACATTCCATTATGATGTCATAATGCAAAATTCCATTATGATGTCATAATGTAAAAATTCCATTATGATGTCATAATGCAAAATTCCATTATGATGTCATAAAGTAAAAATTCCATTATGATGTCATAATGCAAAATTCCATTATGATGTCATAAAGTAAAAATTCCATTATGATGTCATAATGCAACATTCCATTATGATGTCATAATGTAAAAATTCCATTATGATGTCATAATGCAACATTCCATTATGATGTCATAATGCAAAATTCCATTATGATGTCATAATGCCAAATTCCATTATGATGTCATAATGCAACATTCCATTATGATGTCATAATGCAAAATTCCATTATGATGTCATAATGCAAAATTCCATTATGATGTCATAATGCAACATTCCATTATGATGTCATAATGCAAAATTCCATTATGATGATATAATGTAAAAATTCCTTTATGATGTCATAATTCAACATTCCATTATGACATAATGGAATTTTTACATTATGACATCATAATGTAACATTCCATTATGATGTCATAATGCAACATTCCTTTATGATGTCATAAAGTAAAAATTCTATTATGATGTCATAATGCAAAATTCCATTATGATGTCATAATTCAACATTCCATTATGATGTCATAATGTAAAAATTCCATTATGATGTCATAATGCAACATTCCATTATGATGTCATAATGTAAAAATTCCATTATGATGTCATAATGCAACATTCCATTATGATGTCATGATGCAAAATTCCATTATGATGTCATAATGTAAAAATTCCATTATGATGTCATAATGCAACATTCCATTATGATGTCATAAAGTAAAAATTCCATTATGATGTCATAATGTAAAAATTCTATTATGATGTCATAATGCAAAATTCCATTATGATGTCATAATGCAACATTCCATTATGATGTCATAATGCAAAATTCCATTATGATGTCATAATGCAAAATTCCATTATGATGTCATAATGTAAAAATTCCATTATGATGTCATAATGCAACATTCCATTATGATGTCATAATGTAAAAATTCCATTATGATGTCATAATGCAACATTCCATTATGATGTCATAATGCAAAATTCCATTATGATGTCATAATGCCAAATTCCATTATGATGTCATAATGCAACATTCCATTATGATGTCATAATGTAAAAATTCCATTATGATGTCATAATGCAACATTCCATTATGATGTCATAATGCCAAATTCCATTATGATGTCATAATGCCAAATTCCATTATGATGTCATAATGCAACATTCCATTATGATGTCATAATGCAAAATTCCATTATGATGTCATAATGTAAAAATTCCATTATGATGTCATAATGCAACATTCCATTATGACATAATGGAATTTTTACATTATGACATCATAATGTAACATTCCATTATGATGTCATAATGCAAAATTCCATTATGATGTCATAAAGTAAAAATTCCATTATGATGTCATAATGTAAAAATTCTATTATGATGTCATAATGCAAAATTCCATTATGATGTCATAATGCAACATTCCATTATGATGTCATAATGTAAAAATTCTATTATGATGTCATAATGCAACATTCCATTATGATGTCATAATGCAAAATTCCATTATGATGTCATAATGCAAAATTCCATTATGATGTCATAATGTAAAAATTCCATTATGATGTCATAATGCAACATTCCATTATGATGTCATAATGTAAAAATTCCATTATGATGTTATAATGCAACATTCCATTATGATGTCATAATGCAACATTCCATTATGATGTCATAATGCAAAATTCCATTATGATGTCATAATGCAACATTCCATTATGATGTCATAATGCAAAATTCCATTATGATGTCATAATGTAACATTCCATTATGATGTCATAATGCAAAGTTCCATTATGATGTCACAATGTAAAAATTCCATTATGATGTCATAATGTAAAAATTCCATTATGATGTCATAATGCAACATTCCATTATGACATAATGGAATTTTCACATTATGACATCATAATGTAACATTCCATTATGATGTCATAATGCAAAATTCCATTATGATGTCATAATGCAAAGTTCCATTATGATGTCATAATGTAAAAATTCCATTATGATGTCATAATGCAACATTCCATTATGATGTCATAATGCAACATTCCATTATGATGTCATAATGCAAAATTCCATTATGATGTCATAATGCAACATTCCATTATGATGTCATAATGCAAAATTCCATTATGATGTCATAATGCAAAATTCCATTATGATGTCATAATGTAAAAATTCCATTATGATGTCATAATGCAACATTCCATTATGATGTCATAATGCAAAATTCCATTATGATGTCATAATGCAACATTCCATTATGATGTCATAATGCAAAATTCCATTATGATGTCATAATGCAAAATTCCATTATGATGTCATAATGTAAAAATTCCATTATGATGTCATAATGCAACATTCCATTATGATGTCATAATGTAAAAATTCCATTATGATGTCATAATGCAACATTCCATTATGATGTCATAATGCAAAATTCCATTATGATGTCATAATGCCAAATTCCATTATGATGTCATAATGCAACATTCCATTATGATGTCATAATGTAAAAATTCCATTATGATGTCATAATGCAACATTCCATTATGATGTCATAATGCCAAATTCCATTATGATGTCATAATGCCAAATTCCATTATGATGTCATAATGCAACATTCCATTATGATGTCATAATGCAAAATTCCATTATGATGTCATAATGTAAAAATTCCATTATGATGTCATAATGCAACATTCCATTATGACATAATGGAATTTTTACATTATGACATCATAATGTAACATTCCATTATGATGTCATAATGCAAAATTCCATTATGATGTCATAAAGTAAAAATTCCATTATGATGTCATAATGTAAAAATTCTATTATGATGTCATAATGCAAAATTCCATTATGATGTCATAATGCAACATTCCATTATGATGTCATAATGTAAAAATTCCATTATGATGTCATAATGCAACATTCCATTATGATGTCATAATGTAAAAATTCCATTATGATGTCATAATGCAAAATTCCATTATGATGTCATAATGCAAAATTCCATTATGATGTCATAATGTAAAAATTCCATTATGATGTCATAATGCAAAATTCCATTATGATGTCATAAAGTAAAAATTCCATTATGATGTCATAATGTAAAAATTCTATTATGATGTCATAATGCAACATTCCATTATGATGTCATAATGTAAAAATTCCATTATGATGTCATAATGCCAAATTCCATTATGATGTCATAATGCAACATTCCATTATGATGTCATAATGCAAAATTCCATTATGATGTCATAATGTAAAAATTCCATTATGATGTCATAATGCAACATTCCATTATGACATAATGGAATTTTTACATTATGACATCATAATGTAAAATTCCATTATGATGTCATAATGCAAAATTCCATTATGATGTCATAATGCAACATTCCATTATGATGTCATAATGCAACATTCCATTATGATGTCATAATGCAAAATTCCATTATGATGTCATAATGCAAAATTCCATTATGATGTCATAATGTAAAAATTCCATTATGATGTCATAATGCAACATTCCATTATGATGTCATAATGTAAAAATTCCATTATGATGTCATAATGCAACATTCCATTATGATGTCATAATGCAAAATTCCATTATGATGTCATAATGCCAATTTCCATTATGATGTCATAATGCAACATTCCATTATGATGTCATAATGCAAAATTCCATTATGATGTCATAATGTAAAAATTCCATTATGATGTCATAATGCAACATTCCATTATGACATAATGGAATTTTTACATTATGACATCATAATGTAACATTCCATTATGATGTCATAATGCAAAATTCCATTATGATGTCATAAAGTAAAAATTCCATTATGATGTCATAATGTAAAAATTCTATTATGATGTCATAATGCAAAATTCCATTATGATGTCATAATGCAACATTCCATTATGATGTCATAATGTAAAAATTCCATTATGATGTCATAATGCAACATTCCATTATGATGTCATAATGCAAAATTCCATTATGATGTCATAATGCAAAATTCCATTATGATGTCATAATGTAAAAATTCCATTATGATGTCATAATGCAACATTCCATTATGATGTCATAATGTAAAAATTCCATTATGATGTTATAATGCAACATTCCATTATGATGTCATAATGCAACATTCCATTATGATGTCATAATGCAACATTCCATTATGATGTCATAATGCAAAATTCCATTATGATGTCATAATGCAACATTCCATTATGATGTCATAATGCAAAATTCCATTATGATGTCATAATGTAACATTCCATTATGATGTCATAATGCAAAGTTCCATTATGATGTCATAATGTAAAAATTCCATTATGATGTCATAATGTAAAAATTCCATTATGATGTCATAATGCAACATTCCATTATGACATAATGGAATTTTTACATTATGACATCATAATGTAACATTCCATTATGATGCCATAATGCAACATTCCATTATGATGTCATAAAGTAAAAATTCCATTATGATGTCATAATGTAAAAATTCTATTATGATGTCATAATGCAAAATTCCATTATGATGTCATAATTCAACATTCCATTATGATGTCATAATGTAAAAATTCCATTATGATGTCATAATGCAACATTCCATTATGATGTCATAATGTAAAAATTCCATTATGATGTCATAATGCAACATTCCATTATGATGTCATAATGCAAAATTCCATTATGATGTCATAATGTAAAAATTCCATTATGATGTCATAATGCAACATTCCATTATGATGTCATAAAGTAAAAATTCCATTATGATGTCATAATGTAAAAATTCTATTATGATGTCATAATGCAAAATTCCATTATGATGTCATAATGCAACATTCCATTATGATGTCATAATGCAAAATTCCATTATGATGTCATAATGCAAAATTCCATTATGATGTCATAATGTAAAAATTCCATTATGATGTCATAATGCAACATTCCATTATGATGTCATAATGTAAAAATTCCATTATGATGTCATAATGCAACATTCCATTATGATGTCATAATGCAAAATTCCATTATGATGTCATAATGCCAAATTCCATTATGATGTCATAATGCAACATTCCATTATGATGTCATAATGCAACATTCCATTATGATGTCATAATGTAAAAATTCCATTATGATGTCATAATGCAACATTCCATTATGATGTCATAATGCCAAATTCCATTATGATGTCATAATGCCAAATTCCATTATGATGTCATAATGCAACATTCCATTATGATGTCATAATGCAAAATTCCATTATGATGTCATAATGTAAAAATTCCATTATGATGTCATAATGCAACATTCCATTATGACATAATGGAATTTTTACATTATGACATCATAATGTAACATTCCATTATGATGTCATAATGCAAAATTCCATTATGATGTCATAAAGTAAAAATTCCATTATGATGTCATAATGTAAAAATTCTATTATGATGTCATAATGCAAAATTCCATTATGATGTCATAATGCAACATTCCATTATGATGTCATAATGTAAAAATTCCATTATGATGTCATAATGCAACATTCCATTATGATGTCATAATGTAAAAATTCCATTATGATGTCATAATGCAAAATTCCATTATGATGTCATAATGCAAAATTCCATTATGATGTCATAATGTAAAAATTCCATTATGATGTCATAATGCAAAATTCCATTATGATGTCATAAAGTAAAAATTCCATTATGATGTCATAATGTAAAAATTCTATTATGATGTCATAATGCAAAATTCCATTATGATGTCATAATGCAACATTCCATTATGATGTCATAATGTAAAAATTCCATTATGATGTCATAATGCAACATTCCATTATGATGTCATAATGCCAAATTCCATTATGATGTCATAATGCAACATTCCATTATGATGTCATAATGCAAAATTCCATTATGATGTCATAATGTAAAAATTCCATTATGATGTCATAATGCAACATTCCATTATGATGTCATAATGCAAAATTCCATTATGATGTCATAATGTAAAAATTCCATTATGATGTCATAATGCAACATTCCATTATGATGTCATAAAGTAAAAATTCCATTATGATGTCATAATGTAAAAATTCTATTATGATGTCATAATGCAAAATTCCATTATGATGTCATAATGCAACATTCCATTATGATGTCATAATGCAAAATTCCATTATGATGTCAAAATGCAAAATTCCATTATGATGTCATAATGTAAAAATTCCATTATGATGTCATAATGCAACATTCCATTATGATGTCATAATGTAAAAATTCCATTATGATGTCATAATGCAACATTCCATTATGATGTCATAATGCAAAATTCCATTATGATGTCATAATGCCAATTTCCATTATGATGTCATAATGCAACATTCCATTATGATGTCATAATGCAACATTCCATTATGATGTCATAATGTAAAAATTCCATTATGATGTCATAATGCAACATTCCATTATGATGTCATAATGCCAAATTCCATTATGATGTCATAATGCCAAATTCCATTATGATGTCATAATGCAACATTCCATTATGATGTCATAATGCAAAATTCCATTATGATGTCATAATGTAAAAATTCCATTATGATGTCATAATGCAACATTCCATTATGACATAATGGAATTTTTACATTATGACATCATAATGTAACATTCCATTATGATGTCATAATGCAAAATTCCATTATGATGTCATAAAGTAAAAATTCCATTATGATGTCATAATGTAAAAATTCTATTATGATGTCATAATGCAAAATTCCATTATGATGTCATAATGCAACATTCCATTATGATGTCATAATGTAAAAATTCCATTATGATGTCATAATGCAACATTCCATTATGATGTCATAATGTAAAAATTCCATTATGATGTCATAATGCAAAATTCCATTATGATGTCATAATGCAAAATTCCATTATGATGTCATAATGTAAAAATTCCATTATGATGTCATAATGCAAAATTCCATTATGATGTCATAAAGTAAAAATTCCATTATGATGTCATAATGTAAAAATTCTATTATGATGTCATAATGCAAAATTCCATTATGATGTCATAATGCAACATTCCATTATGATGTCATAATGTAAAAATTCCATTATGATGTCATAATGCAACATTCCATTATGATGTCATAATGTAAAAATTCCATTATGATGTCATAATGCCAAATTCCATTATGATGTCATAATGCAACATTCCATTATGATGTCATAATGCAAAATTCCATTATGATGTCATAATGTAAAAATTCCATTATGATGTCATAATGCAACATTCCATTATGACATAATTGAATTTTTACATTATGACATCATAATGTAACATTCCATTATGATGTCATAATGCAACATTCCATTATGATGTCATAATGCAACATTCCATTATGATGTCATAATGCAACATTCCATTATGATGTCATAAAGTAAAAATTCCATTATGATGTCATAATGTAAAAATTCTATTATGATGTCATAATGCAAAATTCCATTATGATGTCATAATGCAACATTCCATTATGATGTCATAATGCCAAATTCCATTATGATGTCATAATGCCAAATTCCATTATGATGTCATAATGCAACATTCCATTATGATGTCATAATGCAAAATTCCATTATGATGTCATAATGTAAAAATTCCATTATGATGTCATAATGCAACATTCCATTATGACATAATGGAATTTTTACATTATGACATCATAATGTAACATTCCATTATGATGTCATAATGCAAAATTCCATTATGATGTCATAAAGTAAAAATTACATTATGATGTCATAATGTAAAAATTCTATTATGATGTCATAATGCAAAATTCCATTATGATGTCATAATGCAACATTCCATTATGATGTCATAATGTAAAAATTCCATTATGATGTCATAATGCAACATTCCATTATGATGTCATAATGTAAAAATTCCATTATGATGTCATAATGCAAAATTCCATTATGATGTCATAATGCAAAATTCCATTATGATGTCATAATGTAAAAATTCCATTATGATGTCATAATGCAAAATTCCATTATGATGTCATAAAGTAAAAATTCCATTATGATGTCATAATGTAAAAATTCTATTATGATGTCATAATGCAAAATTCCATTATGATGTCATAATGCAACATTCCATTATGATGTCATAATGTAAAAATTCCATTATGATGTCATAATGCAACATTCCATTATGATGTCATAATGTAAAAATTCCATTATGATGTCATAATGCCAAATTCCATTATGATGTCATAATGCAACATTCCATTATGATGTCATAATGCAAAATTCCATTATGATGTCATAATGTAAAAATTCCATTATGATGTCATAATGCAACATTCCATTATGACATAATTGAATTTTTACATTATGACATCATAATGTAACATTCCATTATGATGTCATAATGCAACATTCCATTATGATGTCATAATGCAACATTCCATTATGATGTCATAATGCAAAATTCCATTATGATGTCATAATGCAACATTCCATTATGATGTCATAATGCAACATTCCATTATGATGTCATAATGCAAAATTCCATTATGATGTCATAATGCAAAATTCCATTATGATGTCATAATGTAAAAATTCCATTATGATGTCATAATGCAACATTCCATTATGATGTCATAATGTAAAAATTCCATTATGATGTCATAATGCAACATTCCATTATGATGTCATAATGCAAAATTCCATTATGATGTCATAATGCCAATTTCCATTATGATGTCATAATGCAACATTCCATTATGATGTCATAATGCAACATTCCATTATGATGTCATAATGTAAAAATTCCATTATGATGTCATAATGCAACATTCCATTATGATGTCATAATGCAACATTCCATTATGATGTCATAATGCAACATTCCATTATGATGTCATAATGCAAAATTCCATTATGATGTCATAATGTAAAAATTCCATTATGATGTCATAATGCAACATTCCATTATGATGTCATAATGCAAAATTCCATTATGATGTCATAATGTAAAAATTCCATTATGATGTCATAATGCAACATTCCATTATGACATAATGGAATTTTTACATTATGACATCATAATGTAACATTCCATTATGATGTCATAATGCAAAATTCCATTATGATGTCATAAAGTAAAAATTCCATTATGATGTCATAATGTAAAAATTCTATTATGATGTCATAATGCAAAATTCCATTATGATGTCATAATGCAACATTCCATTATGATGTCATAATGTAAAAATTCCATTATGATGTCATAATGCAACATTCCATTATGATGTCATAATGTAAAAATTCCATTATGATGTCATAATGCAAAATTCCATTATGATGTCATAATGCAAAATTCCATTATGATGTCATAATGTAAAAATTCCATTATGATGTCATAATGCAAAATTCCATTATGATGTCATAAAGTAAAAATTCCATTATGATGTCATAATGTAAAAATTCTATTATGATGTCATAATGCAAAATTCCATTATGATGTCATAATGCAAAATTCCATTATGATGTCATAATGTAAAAATTCCATTATGATGTCATAATGCAACATTCCATTATGATGTCATAATGTAAAAATTCCATTATGATGTCATAATGCAACATTCCATTATGATGTCATAATGTAAAAATTCCATTATGATGTCATAATGCAAAATTCCATTATGATGTCATAATGCAAAATTCCATTATGATGTCATAATGTAAAAATTCCATTATGATGTCATAATGCAAAATTCCATTATGATGTCATAAAGTAAAAATTCCATTATGATGTCATAATGTAAAAATTCTATTATGATGTCATAATGCAAAATTCCATTATGATGTCATAATGCAAAATTCCATTATGATGTCATAATGTAAAAATTCCATTATGATGTCATAATGCAACATTCCATTATGATGTCATAATGTAAAAATTCCATTATGATGTCATAATGCAACATTCCATTATGATCTCATAATGCAAAATTCCATTATGATGTCATAATGCCAAATTCCATTATGATGTCATAATGCAACATTCCATTATGATGTCATAATGCAAAATTCCATTATGATGTCATAATGTAAAAATTCCATTATGATGTCATAATGCAACATTCCATTATGACATAATGGAATTTTTACATTATGACATCATAATGTAACATTCCATTATGATGTCATAATGCAAAATTCCATTATGATGTCATAAAGTAAAAATTCCATTATGATGTCATAATGTAAAAATTCTATTATGATGTCATAATGCAAAATTCCATTATGATGTCATAATGCAACATTCCATTATGATGTCATAATGCAAAATTCCATTATGATGTCATAATGTAAAAATTCCATTATGATGTCATAATGCAAAATTCCATTATGATGTCATAATGCAACATTCCATTATGATGTCATAATGTAAAAATTCCATTATGATGTCATAATGCAACATTCCATTATGATGTCATAATGCAACATTCCATTACGATGTCATAATGCAAAATTCCATTATGATGTCATAATGCAACATTCCATTATGATGTCATAATGCAAAATTCCATTATGATGTCATAATGTAAAAATTCCATTATGATGTCATAATGCAACATTCCATTATGATGTCATAATGCAAAATTCCATTATGATGTCATAATGTAAAAATTCCATTATGATGTCATAATGCAACATTCCATTATGACATAATGGAATTTTTACATTATGACATCATAATGTAACATTCCATTATGATGTCATAATGCAAAATTCCATTATGATGTCATAAAGTAAAAATTCCATTATGATGTCATAATGTAACATTCTATTATGATGTCATAATGCAAAGTTCCATTATGATGTCATAATGTAAAAATTCCATTATGATGTCATAATGCAAAATTCCATTATGATGTCATAATGTAACATTCCATTATGATGTCATAGTGCAAAATTCCATTATGATGTCATAATGCAACATTCCATTATGATGTCATAATGCAACATTCCATTATGATGTCATAATGCAACATTCCATTGTGATGTCATAATGCCAAATTCCATTATGATGTCATAATGCAACATTCCATAATGATGTCATAATGCAAAATTCCATTATGATGTCATAATGTAAAAATTCCATTATGATGTCATAATGCAACATTCCATTATGATGTCAAAATGCAACATTCCATTATGATGTCATAATGCCAAATTCCATTATGATGTCATAATGCAACATTCCATTAAGATGTCATAATGCAACATTCCATTATGATGTCATAATGCAAAATTCCATTATGATGTCATAATGTAAAAAATCCATTATGATGTCATAATGCAACATTCCATTATGATGTCATAATGCAAAATTCCATTATGATGTCATAATGCAACATTCCATTATGATGTCATAAAGTAAAAATTCCATTATGATGTCATAATGTAAAAATTCTATTATGATGTCATAATGCAAAATTCCATTATGATGTCATAATGCAACATTCCATTATGATGTCATAATGCCAAATTCCATTATGATGTCATAATGCCAAATTCCATTATGATGTCATAATGCAACATTCCATTATGATGTCATAATGCAAAATTCCATTATGATGTCATAATGTAAAAATTCCATTATGATGTCATAATGCAACATTCCATTATGACATAATGGAATTTTTACATTATGACATCATAATGTAACATTCCATTATGATGTCATAATGCAAAATTCCATTATGATGTCATAAAGTAAAAATTCCATTATGATGTCATAATGTAAAAATTCTATTATGATGTCATAATGCAAAATTCCATTATGATGTCATAATGCAACATTCCATTATGATGTCATAATGTAAAAATTCCATTATGATGTCATAATGCAACATTCCATTATGATGTCATAATGTAAAAATTCCATTATGATGTCATAATGCAAAATTCCATTATGATGTCATAATGCAAAATTCCATTATGATGTCATAATGTAAAAATTCCATTATGATGTCATAATGCAAAATTCCATTATGATGTCATAAAGTAAAAATTCCATTATGATGTCATAATGTAAAAATTCTATTATGATGTCATAATGCAAAATTCCATTATGATGTCATAATGCAACATTCCATTATGATGTCATAATGTAAAAATTCCATTATGATGTCATAATGCAACATTCCATTATGATGTCATAATGTAAAAATTCCATTATGATGTCATAATGCCAAATTCCATTATGATGTCATAATGCAACATTCCATTATGATGTCATAATGCAAAATTCCATTATGATGTCATAATGTAAAAATTCCATTATGATGTCATAATGCAACATTCCATTATGACATAATTGAATTTTTACATTATGACATCATAATGTAACATTCCATTATGATGTCATAATGCAACATTCCATTATGATGTCATAATGCAACATTCCATTATGATGTCATAATGCAAAATTCCATTATGATGTCATAATGCAACATTCCATTATGATGTCATAATGCAACATTCCATTATGATGTCATAATGCAAAATTCCATTATGATGTCATAATGCAAAATTCCATTATGATGTCATAATGTAAAAATTCCATTATGATGTCATAATGCAACATTCCATTATGATGTCATAATGTAAAAATTCCATTATGATGTCATAATGCAACATTCCATTATGATGTCATAATGCAAAATTCCATTATGATGTCATAATGCCAATTTCCATTATGATGTCATAATGCAACATTCCATTATGATGTCATAATGCAACATTCCATTATGATGTCATAATGTAAAAATTCCATTATGATGTCATAATGCAACATTCCATTATGATGTCATAATGCAACATTCCATTATGATGTCATAATGCAACATTCCATTATGATGTCATAATGCAAAATTCCATTATGATGTCATAATGTAAAAATTCCATTATGATGTCATAATGCAACATTCCATTATGATGTCATAATGCAAAATTCCATTATGATGTCATAATGTAAAAATTCCATTATGATGTCATAATGCAACATTCCATTATGACATAATGGAATTTTTACATTATGACATCATAATGTAACATTCCATTATGATGTCATAATGCAAAATTCCATTATGATGTCATAAAGTAAAAATTCCATTATGATGTCATAATGTAAAAATTCTATTATGATGTCATAATGCAAAATTCCATTATGATGTCATAATGCAACATTCCATTATGATGTCATAATGTAAAAATTCCATTATGATGTCATAATGCAACATTCCATTATGATGTCATAATGTAAAAATTCCATTATGATGTCATAATGCAAAATTCCATTATGATGTCATAATGCAAAATTCCATTATGATGTCATAATGTAAAAATTCCATTATGATGTCATAATGCAAAATTCCATTATGATGTCATAAAGTAAAAATTCCATTATGATGTCATAATGTAAAAATTCTATTATGATGTCATAATGCAAAATTCCATTATGATGTCATAATGCAACATTCCATTATGATGTCATAATGTAAAAATTCCATTATGATGTCATAATGCAACATTCCATTATGATGTCATAATGTAAAAATTCCATTATGATGTCATAATGCCAAATTCCATTATGATGTCATAATGCAACATTCCATTATGATGTCATAATGCAAAATTCCATTATGATGTCATAATGTAAAAATTCCATTATGATGTCATAATGCAACATTCCATTATGACATAATGGAATTTTTACATTATGACATCATAATGTAACATTCCATTATGATGTCATAATGCAACATTCCATTATGATGTCATAATGCAACATTCCATTATGATGTCATAATGCAAAATTCCATTATGATGTCATAATGCAAAATTCCATTATGATGTCATAATGCAACATTCCATTATGATGTCATAATGCAACATTCCATTATGATGTCATAATGCAAAATTCCATTATGATGTCATAATGTAAAAATTCCATTATGATGTCATAATGCAACATTCCATTATGATGTCATAAAGTAAAAATTCCATTATGATGTCATAATGTAAAAATTCTATTATGATGTCATAATGCAAAATTCCATTATGATGTCATAATGCAACATTCCATTATGATGTCATAATGCAAAATTCCATTATGATGTCAAAATGCAAAATTCCATTATGATGTCATAATGTAAAAATTCCATTATGATGTCATAATGCAACATTCCATTATGATGTCATAATGTAAAAATTCCATTATGATGTCATAATGCAACATTCCATTATGATGTCATAATGCAAAATTCCATTATGATGTCATAATGCCAATTTCCATTATGATGTCATAATGCAACATTCCATTATGATGTCATAATGCAACATTCCATTATGATGTCATAATGTAAAAATTCCATTATGATGTCATAATGCAACATTCCATTATGATGTCATAATGCCAAATTCCATTATGATGTCATAATGCCAAATTCCATTATGATGTCATAATGCAACATTCCATTATGATGTCATAATGCAAAATTCCATTATGATGTCATAATGTAAAAATTCCATTATGATGTCATAATGCAACATTCCATTATGACATAATGGAATTTTTACATTATGACATCATAATGTAACATTCCATTATGATGTCATAATGCAAAATTCCATTATGATGTCATAAAGTAAAAATTCCATTATGATGTCATAATGTAAAAATTCTATTATGATGTCATAATGCAAAATTCCATTATGATGTCATAATGCAACATTCCATTATGATGTCATAATGTAAAAATTCCATTATGATGTCATAATGCAACATTCCATTATGATGTCATAATGTAAAAATTCCATTATGATGTCATAATGCAAAATTCCATTATGATGTCATAATGCAAAATTCCATTATGATGTCATAATGTAAAAATTCCATTATGATGTCATAATGCAAAATTCCATTATGATGTCATAAAGTAAAAATTCCATTATGATGTCATAATGTAAAAATTCTATTATGATGTCATAATGCAAAATTCCATTATGATGTCATAATGCAACATTCCATTATGATGTCATAATGTAAAAATTCCATTATGATGTCATAATGCAACATTCCATTATGATGTCATAATGTAAAAATTCCATTATGATGTCATAATGCCAAATTCCATTATGATGTCATAATGCAACATTCCATTATGATGTCATAATGCAAAATTCCATTATGATGTCATAATGTAAAAATTCCATTATGATGTCATAATGCAACATTCCATTATGACATAATTGAATTTTTACATTATGACATCATAATGTAACATTCCATTATGATGTCATAATGCAACATTCCATTATGATGTCATAATGCAACATTCCATTATGATGTCATAATGCAAAATTCCATTATGATGTCATAATGCAACATTCCATTATGATGTCATAATGCAACATTCCATTATGATGTCATAATGCAAAATTCCATTATGATGTCATAATGCAAAATTCCATTATGATGTCATAATGTAAAAATTCCATTATGATGTCATAATGCAACATTCCATTATGATGTCATAATGTAAAAATTCCATTATGATGTCATAATGCAACATTCCATTATGATGTCATAATGCAAAATTCCATTATGATGTCATAATGCCAATTTCCATTATGATGTCATAATGCAACATTCCATTATGATGTCATAATGCAACATTCCATTATGATGTCATAATGTAAAAATTCCATTATGATGTCATAATGCAACATTCCATTATGATGTCATAATGCAACATTCCATTATGATGTCATAATGCAACATTCCATTATGATGTCATAATGCAAAATTCCATTATGATGTCATAATGTAAAAATTCCATTATGATGTCATAATGCAACATTCCATTATGATGTCATAATGCAAAATTCCATTATGATGTCATAATGTAAAAATTCCATTATGATGTCATAATGCAACATTCCATTATGACATAATGGAATTTTTACATTATGACATCATAATGTAACATTCCATTATGATGTCATAATGCAAAATTCCATTATGATGTCATAAAGTAAAAATTCCATTATGATGTCATAATGTAAAAATTCTATTATGATGTCATAATGCAAAATTCCATTATGATGTCATAATGCAACATTCCATTATGATGTCATAATGTAAAAATTCCATTATGATGTCATAATGCAACATTCCATTATGATGTCATAATGTAAAAATTCCATTATGCTGTCATAATGCAAAATTCCATTATGATGTCATAATGCAAAATTCCATTATGATGTCATAATGTAAAAATTCCATTATGATGTCATAATGCAAAATTCCATTATGATGTCATAAAGTAAAAATTCCATTATGATGTCATAATGTAAAAATTCTATTATGATGTCATAATGCAAAATTCCATTATGATGTCATAATGCAACATTCCATTATGATGTCATAATGTAAAAATTCCATTATGATGTCATAATGCAACATTCCATTATGATGTCATAATGTAAAAATTCCATTATGATGTCATAATGCCAAATTCCATTATGATGTCATAATGCAACATTCCATTATGATGTCATAATGCAAAATTCCATTATGATGTCATAATGTAAAAATTCCATTATGATGTCATAATGCAACATTCCATTATGACATAATGGAATTTTTACATTATGACATCATAATGTAACATTCCATTATGATGTCATAATGCAACATTCCATTATGATGTCATAATGCAACATTCCATTATGATGTCATAATGCAAAATTCCATTATGATGTCATAATGCAAAATTCCATTATGATGTCATAATGCAACATTCCATTATGATGTCATAATGCAAAATTCCATTATGATGTCATAATGTAAAAATTCCATTATGATGTCATAATGCAACATTCCATTATGATGTCATAATGCAAAATTCCATTATGATGTCATAATGCCAAATTCCATTATGATGTCATAATGCAACATTCCATTATGATGTCATAATGCAAAATTCCATTATGATGTCATAATGTAAAAATTCCATTATGGTGTCATAATGCAACATTCCATTATGATGTCATAATGCAAAATTCCATTATGATGTCATAATGCCAAATTCCATTATGATGTCATAATGCCAAATTCCATTATGATGTCATAATGCAACATTCCATTATGATGTCATAATGCAAAATTCCATTATGATGTCATAATGTAAAAATTCCATTATGATGTCATAATGCAAAATTCCATTATGATGTCATAATGCAACATTCCATTATGATGTCATAATGCAAAATTCCATTATGATGTCATAATGTAACATTCCATTATGATGTCATAATGCAAAATTCCATTATGATGTCATAATGCAAAATTCCATTATGATGTCATAATGTAAAAATTCCATTATGATGTCATAATGCAACATTCCATTATGATGTCATAATGTAAAAATTCCATTATGATGTTATAATGCAACATTCCATTATGATGTCATAATGCAACATTCCATTATGATGTCACAATGCAAAATTCCATTATGATGTCATAATGCAACATTCCATTATGATGTCATAATGCAAAATTCCATTATGATGTCATAATGTAACATTCCATTATGATGTCATAATGCAAAGTTCCATTATGATGTCATAATGTAAAATTCCATTATGATGTCATAATGTAAAAATTCCATTATGATGTCATAATGCAACATTCCATTATGACATAATGGAATTTTTACATTATGACATCATAATGTAACATTCCATTATGATGTCATAATGCAAAATTCCATTATGATGTCATAATGCAAAGTTCCATTATGATGTCATAACGCAAAATTCCATTATGATGTCATAATGCAAAGTTCCATTATGATGTCATAATGTAAAAATTCCATTATGATGTCATAATGCAACATTCCATTATGATGTCATAATGCAACATTCCATTATGATGTCATAATGCAAAATTCCATTATGATGTCATAATGCAACATTCCATTATGATGTCATAATGCAAAATTCCATTATGATGTCATAATGCAAAATTCCATTATGATGTCATAATGTAAAAATTCCATTATGATGTCATAATGCAACATTCCATTATGATGTCATAATGCAAAATTCCATTATGATGTCATAATGTAAAAATTCCATTATGATGTCATAATGTAAAAATTCCATTATGATGTCATAATGCAACATTCCATTATGACATAATGGAATTTTTACATTATGACATCATAATGTAACATTCCATTATGTTGTCATAATGCAAAATTCCATTATGATGTCATAAAGTAAAAATTCCATTATGATGTCATAATGTAAAAATTCCATTAAGATGTCATAATGCAAAATTCCATTATGATGTCATAAAGTAAAAATTCCATTATGATGTCATAATGTAAAAATTCTATTATGATGTCATAATGCAAAATTCCATTATGATGTCATAATGCAAAATTCCATTATGATGTCATAATGTAAAAATTCCATTATGATGTCATAATGCAACATTCCATTATGATGTCATAATGTAAAAATTCCATTATGATGTCATAATGCAACATTCCATTATGATGTCATAATGCAAAATTCCATTATGATGTCATAATGCCAAATTCCATTATGATGTCATAATGCAACATTCCATTATGATGTCATAATGCAAAATTCCATTATGATGTCATAATGTAAAAATTCCATTATGATGTCATAATGCAACATTCCATTATGACATAATGGAATTTTTACATTATGACTTCATAATGTAACATTCCCTTATGATGTCATAATGCAAAATTCCATTATGATGTCATAAAGTAAAAATTCCATTATGATGTCATAATGTAAAAATTCTATTATGATGTCATAATGCAAAATTCCATTATGATGTCATAATGCAACATTCCATTATGATGTGATAATGCAAAATTCCATTATGATGTCATAATGCAACATTCCATTATGATGTCATAATGTAAAAATTCCATTATGATGTCATAATGCAACATTCCATTATGATGTCATAATGCAAAATTCCATTATGATGTCATAATGTAAAAATTCCATTATGATGTCATAATGCAAAATTCCATTATGATGTCATAAAGTAAAAATTCCATTATGATGTCATAATGCAAAATTCCATTATGATGTCATAAAGTAAAAATTCCATTATGATGTCATAATGCAACATTCCATTATGATGTCATAATGTAAAAATTCCATTATGATGTCATAATGCAACATTCCATTATGATGTCATAATGCAAAATTCCATTATGATGTCATAATGCCAAATTCCATTATGATGTCATAATGCAACATTCCATTATGATGTCATAATGCAAAATTCCATTATGATGTCATAATGCAAAATTCCATTATGATGTCATAATGCAACATTCCATTATGATGTCATAATGCAAAATTCCATTATGATGATATAATGTAAAAATTCCTTTATGATGTCATAATTCAACATTCCATTATGACATAATGGAATTTTTACATTATGACATCATAATGTAACATTCCATTATGATGTCATAATGCAACATTCCTTTATGATGTCATAAAGTAAAAATTCTATTATGATGTCATAATGCAAAATTCCATTATGTTGTCATAATTCAACATTCCATTATGATGTCATAATGTAAAAATTCCATTATGATGTCATAATGCAACATTCCATTATGATGTCATAATGTAAAAATTCCATTATGATGTCATAATGCAACATTCCATTATGATGTCATGATGCAAAATTCCATTATGATGTCATAATGTAAAAATTCCATTATGATGTCATAATGCAACATTCCATTATGATGTCATAAAGTAAAAATTCCATTATGATGTCATAAT
This sequence comes from Eleutherodactylus coqui, assembly GCF_035609145.1. NCBI lineage: Eukaryota > Metazoa > Chordata > Amphibia > Anura > Eleutherodactylidae > Eleutherodactylus > Eleutherodactylus coqui. The sequence continues at coordinate 1,200,022 of NW_027102475.1, read as the reverse complement.
GTAAAAATTCTATTATGATGTC